>NW_028301628.1:20606060-20909090 GCF_987345545.1 Pholcus phalangioides
CTACTACCAAACCAGACATGCACTTCGTTCATATTCCTCTGCGGAACCGTTGTAGGCCTGTTGCTTGCGGCGAGGCTTTTTAACGGGAAGATCGGCTCGCATTCACGCCTCGAAGTTGGGAACTGCAGAAAACCAACTTCAGCCGACCACTATTGCGGTGACGGTGGGGTTTGGTCGGTTTTGACAAGACATCTGTGAGGCAGCATTGCTTGGGATTTTTTTTGCATACGTTGCATTGTCAATTTTTCTTTTCCCCCGATATTTAGTTTTTGGGGGAAATACCTAGCGTTTATTCGGAGAGAAGTTGAGTGAGAGACCTAGTTGCCCAACCCAATTTTTTGTAAACATTTTTTTTCCCGTGGCCTTCTTTAGACCACATTTGTTTTCTTGTGGCTCCCCCTATCTTATTACCCAAGATGTCCCATACTCATCCAGGAGTGGGGTCCTTTTAATAAACTGAATTTTTTTTCCAGTAAATTCATAGTGAACAGAAATTTTGTGAACAAGATCAGTCTCCGGGCTGTTGGGCTAGAGTTCACTGAGTTTCATCCTTAAAAGAGGAACCTCATATACGCTATGGTATAATAATAATAGTAAATCTTGTGGTAGTGAGATAACTCTCTAGATCTCGATAGTTCTCAATTGTCCTAGTTCAATTTAAGGCTGTCTCAACATCATATATGCCGATGGGAAAATTCATGTTATGGGAGCACCATATTTCAATACAGATAGAGAAGTACGGTAATAGAGCTGAAATATTTACGACTTATTCTCGAAAGATCGTTATTACCAAATTTCATCAGGTAGGCTCCTGATGGACATGAGTCTTCCCGGGATATGCCTGGATCATAGATGGATAAGGGGGAAGGGTGAAGGGGTTGCCCCCCAAAAGTTCAGTAAAAAAATGGTATTATTGGCATAGGTGGGAGGATGGAGGTGCACATCCACCCCACCCCGTTCGCTATACGTAACCTCAGTGATTCGTCCACCCCCCCCCCCCGTGAAAGGTTCCTGTATCCGCTCATGGCCTGGATAGGTCCCATGCGTTAAGATGGCCCTGATTTCACGGACAGTTTTGCTAGATTCTGAAAGTAGTCACACTTTTCTTCCACTATAATTATTCATATTTGAGAGCTTTATTTCTTCATATCTAAGTTTTTTTCTCTGAGCTCTCTGTGGCTCCCCTTAACCACCTGTCATGGCTCTCCTTTCACTCTATTTTCCCACGTGGCACTCTTAAATTATTACCGTACCACAAGACTTACCATTATTATTATACCAGAGCGTATGAGATTCCTCTTTTAAGGATATTAATCTTCTTTTAGGTAAATCAAAAGGTTTTTCGTGAGCGTCACTTTTAATTAAAAAGATCTGATTTGTGTTGAGATGCTACCGTTCGTGCACAAGATCAATGAAATGTTACGAACACGTCTCAAAAAGAGTCGCTAACTATTAAATATCATTAGGAATGATATTTTTAGTTTTGGAAACCAATGTAATCGAGTCGAATTTCCGGTGCCTTTTTTTTCGTATATTGATTTTTCCTGATAGAAAAACATCTGTCGCGGAATAGAGCTCGCATGTTGTGCAGGAAGAGAAATGATTAGTCCACTCTCGTTTTGTTTTATTCTAACTTGCAATCGAGATTCAACCAATGGAATCTGTTCAAGACAACGTTCTCATTAATTTTCTGACGTCGAGGGGGAAAAAAGTATCTACAGCCCTACAAGCTGTAGATATTTTTTAAAGATGTTAAAAAGTATAGATGTTTAATTTTTGCATTGTTTTGTATTTATCATAGTGATATATTAACTGACGTTTTCCCACTTTTTTCTTTTGCATACACGTATACTTGAACTGTGACGTGCATTGTGCTCACCACAGATGTTTTATTTTTACATTTCTGTTTTTTCCTCCATGTTTTGT
Source organism: Pholcus phalangioides (assembly GCF_987345545.1). Taxonomy (NCBI): domain Eukaryota; kingdom Metazoa; phylum Arthropoda; class Arachnida; order Araneae; family Pholcidae; genus Pholcus; species Pholcus phalangioides. The sequence goes on from NW_028301628.1 coordinate 20,607,987, forward strand.
TTTCTTGGACTGTGACGTCCATTGTTCCTTACCCAGATGTTTAATTTTTAGCATCGTACTATGTATTGCCGCTGTGATGGTCGAGTGGTCATAGTGACTGACTCGCATCGCGAAGTCCCGGGTTCGAACCCCACCGTCGCCAGAGTGGTGATCTGCTGAAGTTGGTTTTCTGGGGTTCCCAACTTCGAGGTGCAAATGCGAGCCGATCTCCCGTTAAAAAGTCTTGTCACAAAGAACAACAGGCATACAAACAGTAAAAATGTTCAGTCATTAGGCTTCATTCACTTCACTTCTGAAATATAGATGGCATCACTGAAGAATCATACACAACAGTAGATATGCACTCAGACTGTTAGTTACACACACACTTGCACTTCCAGCACAACTCACTAGGGAGTAAATTGCCCATGGCAATAGACCTAAGTTGTGCTCAGTTTGAAAGAAAAAAGTAAAGGTACCCTTGTTTTCTCTAATAGGGTTGTTAATAAATGGAATAGCTCACCCCCGGAGGTAGTAAATTGTAACACAATTGACACGTTTAAAAAGAAATACGATAATCATGTTGGGGTAAATCGAGAAGCTATCCATTCTTAGAATAAGACAACCATAAGTATCCTTCATGGGCATTGTATAATATTTTATCATGTGTATATATTGTTTATAATTTTTGTTAATTGCATTTTTAATTGGGTTGCTGTATTTTTGAAATATATGACATCCATATTTTTATGGGTATCTTTTTCTCAGCCACCTCGTTGGGCATATTGCCTGTTGTGGCGTTGCATTTGTATTTTCGTTCCCTCCCCCCATATACTTTGAAAAAGTGTTCTCAGGTTTCGTCAAGTGGGGTGGATATTATAGATTGGTGGGCTATGGGAGCGTGTTGCTACTTTTCCGACAGATACCCTTTACGTTAGAGGTTCCGTAAGGAATATTAACGTGGGTATCTATCTGTCTGGTATTTCAAGTTCAAGACCTACAAGTTACTGAATAATGACGGAATAATGATAATGTTGAAGAATGCTTTCTCTATATCGAAGAGATTTTATACGAGTGTCCATTCAGTATATATAGGCCATTAATTATTTTCAGACCCAGGTAGCACAAACGTAGGGGCTATTTTTTTCTCTCTATATATTGTTTCATAACTTCAGGACTCTTTAGAGTGTTTTATCGTTTAAATCGGGGCTGAACTCCCTGAGGTTTAAAAAGGAATAAGTATTTACAGCAGTGATGCACAACTTTTTTCAGTCCGTGGGCCAGATATGCTGTATTTCTGCCACGCGTAAGCCAGAAACTTGTATACATGGGGATTCTAAATTCATGGGACACTCTTTAAAAGGTGATATAAGACACCTACACAAGCATTTCTGGTCATGAAATGTGTGGTCGAATCGCAATAGCAAAGGAAGTAGAAGTGCGTTTAGAGAGTGTGCATTATAACACTTCACCAGGAGCAAATTATTCAAATAAATTACTCATATAAAATTATATGTGATTTTACAGGGGGGGGGGGGGTGCATATGTATTTGTTATAATGCTGAAGTTAATTTTTTCTGAAGTTCTTTCTCACGTATAACTCATGACTGAAAAATGTTTTGTCCAAGGCCGGCATTACACTATAAAAGTTTGATAAAAAACCTTTTACAAAATTTGAAAGAAAGAAAGAAATCCTATATAAGCCAATATTGGTTACATTCTCTTCAATGTAACCGATACGCTTATTGATTGCATTTTTCCAGTTTTATGAGAGAGAAATTTTATAAAACTTTTAATCCCGACCTATAAAAAAAATTCCATGTTTCCAAGTGAATTATATTATTGAAGATTCCTGAAGAATTGTCGACAACATATTGCATATTGAAACAAACATTTGAGATGGGAGGGGGGGGGGAGGCATCTATATATATGCTATGCTATATTTTTTATATTCACATACCCCTCGTTCATAACTGTTTCCGCTGTAGTATTGTTCGCTTTCATAACCGGCGTTTAACGACTTGCAAGTGGTTGCAGGGCTATTAGGCCATGGTCTCTAAGGGATCTTTTTCCTAACCGCTTGTAAGCCATTGTATCCGCTGTATTCGACTTTTACGTGAGTATACAGGGTGGTCTGTAAGTCCCAATTCGGCCTTTATCTCATCAACCGTTCGTCGTATAGGCATGGCTTTGGTTTCAAAAATGCTGAAAATGTGATCACGAATCACCACGTAAAAGTTTCGAAATTGAAAATATACTGTGTTATAAAATAAGAAATCTAAATTTTATACATTTCCCCTCTAGCTTTCAATTAGGAAGTTTTTCGCTGTATCTTCTGAGGCTAAACAAAAAAATTCCACGTTCCTAAGTGCAATATTCGCAGAGATATTTCAATTCAAAAATCGGGGACAATTTCGGAAAGAACAGAATAAACTAACGGACAATATTTCTTTCCCCTCAGTTATGCCATTTTTTCTCAACTTTTCTCAGATTTTTAACTATTTCCAATCTCGAAACTGGTACAGGGGAATTCTTGATCACATTTTGAGTATTTTCGAATCAAAAGCCATACCTCTACGACGAACGGCTGTTGAAATAAAGGCTGAATTAGGACTTACAGGACACAGTTATTTACAAGGGCATTACTTTTTACACTGGACTGTACTCAGTTCTGTCTTAACCCAAGTGTTCACTCGGTTACAATTCGGTCCCGCTCCCATCATTCTGTTAAGATGGTCGATGGTCCTTGAATGCATCCATTATCCAGAACCATCCAGGGGTTTAAAGTGTTTTTATACCTAGAACAATAGCTGGTCACGTAAATTAGGAATTCTTTCACTGAAATAAAATTACTGAAAGTGACGAAAATCATAAAATTTATATTTGAATATCTCGGCGAGGGTGAAATATTTCATCAGGGAAAACGAGGAATTTTTTTCTATTTGATTCATTGAACAGAAAACAAAAAGTTACTACGTACAAGTACAATATAAAAGGAACCCTATGAATAAAAAAATTTGCATAATTTTTTTTACAGTCGAATCCCGTTATAACGAAAATCTCGTTTTAACGAACGCTTTTCTATAATTCCTCAAATAAGTTTTCATAGGAACAATGCAAACAACCTGAAATTCCTTTATAACGAAATTTCGTTATGACGAAGTGATAACGAAATTTCGTTATAAAGGAATTTCAGGTTGTTTGCATTGTTCCTATGAAAACTTATTTGAGGAATTATAGAAAAGCGTTCGTTAAAACGAGATTTTCGCTATAACGGTATTCGTTAAAACGGGATTCCACTGTATTTCAATTCATATCCTTTTGCCATCACATATCAAGAACGAATGATCTACACCAGCGGTTCTCAACCGGTGCTCCGCGGAGCACCAAGGGCTCCGTGTGCACCTCCCAGGGGCTCCGCGGTGACTCGAGGAAAATAAAATGAATCGGTAAATTTTATAGACAAGTAAATAAGAGAGGCCTACAAGGTTCTGCCATAAAAACCGTGTACAAAAAAGGGCTCTTCGAGTCAAACAGGGCTCCGCCATATGAATTTTATACTGGAAAGGCTCCGCGAGTCAAAAAAGGTTGAGAACCGCTGATCTACACGTTTTTGTGCAATTCATCTGAAGATATTTATCTATAGGCCGTATTCACCGACATGGCTTATACTGTAGTCACAATTTTTGGATAACAGATCAACATCGATTGGTTACAAACCTGAATTTAACGGATCCGCGTGTCGATCTCTGATCAAAAAAATGTGACTATAGTTTAAACCATGTCGGTGAATACCGCCCTATGTGTGATATACGATACTAAACTTTCACCATGTACATAGGAATATCATTATTTTTGAATTGCCAATCTCTCAAATACAGTGATACCTCGGCTTAGGAATCTTTCGACTAACGAAGAATTTTTTGGTGATTTTTCTGCCTCGGCTAGCGAACATTTTCGCTGATGTGGATTGCACGCGCTGACGTAAAACAGTGGCGTCGCGAGCTGAGTCTTATAGCGCTAATTATGAGCAGAATTGATGTCACTCGAGTCCGATTATATATATGTCCGCCTCGGAATTTTTTTCCAGATGTACCCACAACTCTCTATTCACAGGAGTATTCGAACCATTTCAAATAAAATGATAGATTTCAGCTGAAAGAAAATACATTGAAAAAAAGGAACCCGTGTTTTTTCGCGTTCAGGAGTAATCAAACTCTAGTAATTATGGGAGCTTATCTTTTGCATGTGTCAGACTATCAAATGAGCTGACCAAATTGCAAATTGATAGGGAACACCTACGAACACGAATGGGTTGTGCCAACACCAGCATTAGTCAACTAAAAGCTGGTTGTAAACGTTAGTTTAAAGTAAAAAGATATCTTCCTGTAAATTCTTATTTATTTAATTTTTAAGCTGTTCATTGCAACCTTTGATCAGTTTTTTTTTAGCTTTGCTTTTTTATAGCACTCCTTGGGGTTTCAAAAAAAACTGATCTTTGGGCAGTACCTGGAACGACCATTGTGCGGTCGTGTGGGCATCGTGTCGGACTCCGGAGGATACAAGTTCGAATCCCGTTGACGGTGTAGTGGTGGTCGGCTTTCTGCGGTTTTCCAGCTTCGAGGCGAGCCGGCCTCCCATTTGACAAAGTCTCGTGATCATAGTGACGGACTCGCGTCGCGAGGTCCCGGGTTCGAATCCCATCGTCACCACAGTGGTGGTCGGCTGAAGTTGGTTTTCTGTGGTTTCGAACTTCAAGGCGCGAATGCGAGCCGATCTTCCCTTTAAAAAGTCTCGCCACAGAGAGCAACAGACCTACAAACAGTAAAAATTTTAATACAATCATAACACATCACTGCTTCTCTTCTGAAATATAGATGGCGGCACTGAAAAATCAGACACAACACTACATATGCACTCAAAGACTGTTAGGTACACACATTCACACACACACAGTTACACTTCCGGCACAACTCACTAGGTAGTAAATCGCTCATAGATGGTGATAAACCTGAGTTGTAGTTTTGAAAAAAAGAAAGAATGCATGATATATAATATATACTGACATAACATGAAAATTCAAGCATTTCCACCTTAATTCAGAAAATGGAAGACAGATGGCAGTATGAACACGAAACAAGCGCAATATAAATACGTTAGGGCCACACATACACCCAGAACACATATTCCAGTACGTGCCGATTCGTTAGAAAAGAGGAATGTGTACGAAGTGCATGTACGGTTAAGTAGTAGTGTCTGGAATGAATGATTTTACATAAAAACCTATGGGAAATCGCGTTTCGGCTAACGAACGTGATTCCGGAACGAATCATCTTCGTTAGCCGAGGTATCATTGAATTGAAACCAATTATAAATCATTCTCTATTATCTTGTATTTATGCTAGGAGAAAAGTAAAAAAAGAATTAACATACAAATGGGATTCTGTCTAGTTCACAAGAGACGTGTCTAGTTCACAAAGTGCCATTTTAGTTTTTCTCTTTGAAGGATCTTTTCTTGTCCAAGTCTCTCACCATATACTATACGTCTACGTGTAATGCGTTTCAGAGCCTTTATACTGTCTCTAAAAGCACGAGAGAGTACATAATAAGAACGGTAATAGTTCTGTTACGTCGTTCGACGGTGCGTGTCGCCATTTTGCTCCTTCCTTCAATACATCGAAATGCTTTTAAGATGCGTGAGAAAATGTTTGTTCTGCACATTTTCTTCCCTTTTGATACTTGCGTCAAATATTGGCTGTAACTTCTTTCTTGGATGTGCAATATATCAAAAATGTTGTATATACTCCCGAAAGAATATTTTCTATTTTTGTATTTTGTGTACTTGTGTCTCTCTTCATCTTTTTTTCTATCATCTTTATGAGAAATGGCGGAACAAGGGACTCGCAACATAAATCCCCGCACGTTTTTGTCGATTTATTCTGGCTTAAGGAAGTGAATGAACTTTTATTAAGGATTTCCTTCCAAGACGGTGATTACACGTTACCAAGTGCATTCTTATCCCACCATAAAAAAGCCTTTTTGCATAGCTAATATACGAGTAGGCCGAAATTAAGCCTTCATTTGGCCGCGTTGCTCTCAATTAACACGAGCTTCTTATATAGGCCTATATATTTTTCAAATAAAGGTATTTTATATTTTGAGCTCGTTTCGGTACTGACGCCTCCGAATCAACTCCTAAATATTGGATTTTCTGTCGAGAGATGTTCATGAAGTTACAATAATTACGAGCAGAATGGCTCAAAGGTACACGTGATTCCTATTTCTGACAAGAAAAGCAAGAATCTACCATTTTTGTTGGGAAATACCATGAGTGGAGGAGACATACTACTGGGGAATTCTTCAACAATGACAGGGAAGTAAGTTGCTAAACAATAAAAATACCATTTTTAAATTATTAAAATCTGCGCAAATCATATGAGCCCCTGCAAGTGAAACATCCCATATTTTTTAAATATTGCCAATAAATTTTTTTTTGTCATGTAATAGTTTTCAGGGTACCATTCATTTGCTTAATATAATTCCTCAAAAAAAATTTTCTCACCCAAATATTTCAATGCTTGTTAATTGAAGGGTTAAAGAGGAGGTAGAAAAGCTATTGTGCTATTATCGGTGTACATCAGGGATGCACAACTTTTCCAGAACACGGGCCCGAAACTGGTATAAAATGGATGGGTGACCATATGACCATATTTTGCGGGACACACACCTTAATTTTTGCCGTGCCGACCTTCCTATAGAATATCCCGCATTTTTAACGAAGCTTGCTTCACTAAAATCAAAGATTTGAGATCATTTTCATAACTTATAAATTGTATTATAATAATCATTGGCGTACGCAAAGTGGGAGGGGTTTGGGTTCTGATTATAGTGTTATTTTACAGGAAAAAACGTAAACCCCCCCCCCCGAGAAAAAATTCTGCGTACACCTATGATGATAATCACGACTAATTACCACAATTAATTGTCGTTTAATTAAAAATTCATTTCAAATATATGGTTTTTTTTTGTGAATTACATGGCGAGTAGCCCCTCTATTTCCCACCATTAGCGATTTTTCAACAATTTTAGCAATAGTTGAGAACTTTATTTATTTACGTTTGAAAACTTTTTTGACAGTAATAGGCAACTTCATTTATCGTTGACAATGGTTTGGTGATAATCGTAAACGTTACTTATCTTTGACAATTTTTTTGGTGATCATTGGCGATGCCCTGTGTGGATTCTGATTTACGGTATTTTTATGAAAAAAATATTTCTAGCTTTTTTATTATTGATACTTTTCGACCGGGACATTTTTCGAGGGCCGGATAGAACCTCTAGGCAGGCCGGAAGTTGTGCACCCCCTCATAGATCCCATATCCTGTAGCAAGGCTCTCGGCTAGGCCCTTTGGTGGGTACCCATACCCGTCATTTCACGAGCATCTTTATAGTGAAGTCATAGTGTGAAAAAGCAAAAAACGATGAGAATCGTCCCGGACCCCTCCCCCTCAGGCTGGAGCTCTATCAGCATCACCCTTGTGGGAGTCATGGCGACCCTGGTGTGCATATTTTACGAACCCGAAGGGATTGCGATTTCACTGAAGAAAACGAATAGTGCAAGTTTGCTCCAGGAGAACAATGGACGTGAAAGTAAGGACAGACAGAAATTTACACAATACAGTGTTTTCGCGTGACGGAAAAGTAATCATCGCCATTGCCATCCGGTGAAGAAATTTTAAAAATAAATACAGGGTGGGCCAAAAGCCCATGATGTACTCCAGAAATGAACACAAAAATTGGCGCATTAGTGCCGTTCTACGTGAAAATGCTTGCCATAATAAAAAATTGAAATAATAAGTAATCAATAGATAAAAGAAATAGCGCAAATATTTAACGCTTATGTGGTGCTGTGCCATTTCTATTTGGTTAGCATTTGGCACTGAAAACATGAATCAAGAGACCCTTATCCGTGTTTGCAAATGCATGGACTGATATTTCTGGCTGCTGATATTTCATGATTTAGTATATTAGGGTTCATTCAAGTATTACGTAAGCAGATTATCAGCCATTTTTGACCCCCTCCCCCTTGTCAGAAAAAGTCAGCAAAACGCTGACCCCCAATTCCCCCTTGTCAGCAAAATTTCGTCAGCAGCTTAGAATATTTCATATCTTCAAAAAGGGGTGGTTGATGGCGTAAGCAACCTTCAACCCCCCTCACCTGTCATCAAAAGTCAGCAAATCCGAAACCCCCCCCCCTCTCCCCTCGATGATGACGTAATACTTGAATGACCCCTTATGACTATATAGTTATGACTATTTTGAACTGTTTTTCTTTATTATCCAAAAAAAAAAAGAAGAAATAATTTCTTGATTATGCTAAACATTTTACGCAAATCAGTTGAGTAAGTTGTTTTATTCATACACACACACAACGCGCCTTCGCCAATCAATTTTTATATAAAGCCTTGGATTTTTGACGCGCCCTGTATTTAACCAAACTCGGAAATCTAAATTTGGCATCGTTTGGTGTATGTGTGTGTGTGTGTGTGTGATACGGTTTTACCAATTAAAGCTCTAAAATCTTGTATTTAGTTATGGTGGCACATTCGGTGTTAAGTACACGGAAAAAAGCAAAAGGAATTCTCTTTCGATATTAACAATTTTTAATTAAGGGGTAGAGCATAGCAGCACTTGACTTTAGACTAAATGAAACAAAATATAAATATTTAAAATCACTCCCTTAACCCCCCCCCCCCTCCCCAGCCTGGAGCCTTGTCAGTCTTCCCAGACCATTAGTAAATAAGTATCAGCAACGAGAGGAAAAACGTATTTAATGAATGAGACGCTGCTTCGAAAAGGGGAGAAAAACAAAATCCCAATTTGAAATGGTAATAACGAATCGACCTTGAGAATACCATTAAAATCGGGTAATAAGCTCCTACAATATTTTTCTATTGAATAAGAATTCCTTCGTAGCAATAATAATTATGTAGCACAAAGCTGAATTTGTTAGAAGAGGATCGACGAACACAACAGAGATAACAATTATATGAATGATTGCGCTGAATAGAAAAGGGTCGACGAGTTGAAGTGGGAGTCAAACGAGAGAACTTGTTATCTCGAGCCAGCAGACAACATTTTGAAGGAGATTCATCTCCGAATCCCCCCAAAGGTGTTGTTTCAAAAAATAGTTCTTTCCATTATTAAACGAATTCGCCGTCGTCCCAAATATAGAATCAAATTATGTCATTGCTTCGCATTACACGCATTTCACAAATGTTACATTCCTTTCTTAGGAGAAATCTCCGACGTTAGGACGAAATCATTTCCATTCAATTTAAAGGCTGGAGTTTTCTTTTGAAATAGTTGAAACTGTTTTTTATCCCAAGGGGGATGAACCGCGTTTCAGGTGATATTCTCTACTGCTCTATTCAGATAATCTAATGTAATGCAGATTAGGTAGGCCTATAACTTTAAATGGAGCTGCCGCATTCAAATTTGAATTCGAATCTTGTTTTCAACGACTGATGAAGAATGAATCAAGCGAAAAATCTACACTACATATAAGTAGAGAGAGGCATATAGAAATAGATCCCTGCTAGAGAGAGCGGGCATTGGCGTTTCCTGCTATCCAAGGGATCGATTTACGGAAAATTCACCAATTCACCGACAGGAAAAATTACCGCTGGGAAAATTCACAGACAATAGAATAGTTCGTCACCAGTGGGCGAGTGACCGACGATTAGGCATGTGAGTGAATATGTGATTGAGTGAGTGACCGTAGGAGTGGGGCGAGTAAGGGATTTAGCGACCGTATGAGTGAACTGATGAATGGGTGAGTGAGAGTAACCGTATGGTACACCGAATGAGTGACAGAGTGGGGGAAGTAATCATATGACAAACACACTCACTCGCCCATCTGCTCCTTCGCTTGCCCATTTTCTCTCTTGCTCATCCTCTCATTCCATGTATCACTTTGTCGATGAATTGAGTGGCGGTGAATTGCGTGGAGGTTAATTGTCGCCGGTGAATTTTCCGCACACGGTGGGGATAATCTTCACCTAAATTTGACAATGGAGTAGCAATCCAGTGAGGTCTATTCAATATTCAAGAAAAAGGTGTATTTCCTGTATATATTGGTCAGACAAAAAGCTGTCTCAGAAAAAATAGTTCAAATTTGTGTCAATAGAGGGTGCTGTATATCTGACAACCAGTAGAGCAGGAGTGATTGGATGTGAACATTTCTTCACATCTCTTCAATCTTTTCTGTGCCCGAAACGTTCATATAGCTTCACCCAGCAATTCGTGGCTGAAGTGAAATAACTTCACCAATATCGCTTTATCCATCAATGTCGACATCGCAATGAAAAAATTATACAAGCTCTAGTAACAGGAAAATTCAGAAATGAGCTGTTAATCGTACACCCTGCATTTAAAATAGGACTCTAAATTTGTATATTTTCAGTGATTTGCTTTCGTGCAGCACTCTCTATCGACAAAACTTTTAACTAATATATTTTGTTCTTTACGGGAAAAAAATTCCCCTTCATGAAAATAACTTTTTTGCGAACAGCATTCAAATAAAACCAATTCCGTTAATTTTTAAGAATTTTTAAATTTTTTTTCCTCCGAATTTACGAATTGGTGTGTACCATGTACTATATACACAGTACATGATATTTGGTCCGCGATAAATGTATAATATGCTGCTGATAAATGCCTCGGTTACAGGCGAAACGTCTGGTGATACTTTAAGCTGGACCGCCAAATATAACATAATATAAGAAACCTCCTATACAAAGTAAGCAACTTGTATTTGAAAAAAAAAAAACCGCATTTTCTCGGACGGAGAAAAATCATCTCCTCACGCGCATATAACACTGATCCAGATTTTGATTTCATGGCGATGTCGTGTTTTCAGGATTGAGTATGAATTTTTTGCACATGGCTGCAAAAGGAGGGAGACTGGGGTGGGGGGGGGGGGGAAGAAGAATCATTGTAAGGAGTCGTTGAAAAGAATCTCAAGAATATGTAATATCCGGCATAAAAGTGAGTGAATAGCCCATTATTTAATAGTAGTATATTTTTATGTCGAAATATCACGAAAAGTAAAGTGAACACGAAACATTTTTCTACCATTTTCAGTCTTCAAAAGAGTTCTTTCTCAAGTTTATACTTTTATTACCTTTATTTTCTTTAAAAAAAAATAGATGCAGAAAGAAATTTTGCCATTTTTCCAGTAGAGCATCGACTCATTTAACGTGGACATGCCAACTGGAATCTGAAACGTCCATTTTTTTTTTCTTCCATTGAATTCAGTACGACATTATTTCCACTCGAAATTCACTCTCTTTCTTCTTTTACAAGTTGACAGAATCCGCCCCGAATACCCCAAGGAGAAAGTTTCGGTTCCGAAAGAGAAGACTCCTATCTAACGTTCAATCTGCCATTTACGAGCATGTGTACCATCTGACTACTGTAGGCAGTGCATTTGCGATTCTAAAGCCGAAAAACTGAAAGGAGAATAGGATGTTTCTGTATCTAGAAGATGTAGAAATATTTTTGTGTCGTTCAAAACTGAAGAAAAAAATAAAATCCAGAAACATGGATGCGCATGAAGCGAACGCACTCATACTTCCGAGACCGAATTCTTATATCTTAAAACCAATAAATTTCTAGGAATTATAAAATAGCTTTTATTTTCATAGGGATTTCGAATTTTTTTATCTAAGGATAAATTTATAGTGAAATTCAGACGTGTTAGTTTTATTCGCGTAAAATGAAAATGTTTGTAAAGGAAACATTCACGAAGGACACTCTTTGTAAAAGAAAAAAAGGAATGGATTTGAACAAAACTTAGCATGTGTAATTGTCATAGTAAAATGTGTAAATGCATTGGAGTACGCAAGGCGGGGGGGGGGTGGGTGTTCTATCCCCCCAAGCCGAGATTATAGTGTTATTTTGCAGGGAAAAACGCAACCCGCCCAGGAGAAAAAAAAAATTGAAAACCCCCTCGAGAAAATTCTGCTTTACGCCTATGTGTAAAATGTGATTCCAACATCACACACACACACACACACACACACACACACAGAGAACGAAACGATCATTCATAGTATGATCAATCGTGCACTATATTAAACGATCGATACGGTCTAGAACACCACATTGATTTTGGAAAGAATAGTACCTTTTTTAGTCGCCTCTAGAGAGGATAAAAGAGAAGGTACGGCCTGGAATTGATGCATAACCGTTCCACATGTTGGTCTGATTTGTCCATCTTTTCTGCAACTGGGCTTCTAGCACCTGTAAGTTCGCAGGTTGGTGAAGTAATAGTTCCAGCTGGTCCTGTATCTTCTCAACTGGCGGTAAGTCAAGAGAGTAAGCCGGCAAAAGAAGGTTTCAACTTGACGTAGGCATCCTAGAGAAACTCTTGTCGTATGTGAGAGAGAATTTCGTTATCATGCGTAAAATTACCTCTGAAAGGCCTACCATGACTGGTAAAACAGTTTTTCATAAGGGTTGGCTTCCGATACCACTACAGTTGCGGTTGGGGCCGCATGCCATTCCGAAGAATAAGCATCATTCGTCCGCTGATCGTTGGCGCACGACCGCCAAACAGAATCGCAACTCATTGCCGAGAGAGAGAGAGAACAAATCACCTCTTTGTCTGAAAATATGGTCCGGTACGACTCGAAGTTTCTTAACGAATACGGCATCCAATCTGTAGTCATCGTTGATATTGTTCGATCGTGCCTATAGGTCAGTGTTTCCCAAAGTGGGCAATATCGCCCCCGGTGGACGATGGAATGGTCCAAGGGGGCGATAGAACCTACTGATTTAACATAGGATCCTATGGGTTTACTTGAGTTGGGGGGCGATGAGAGGAAAAAAATTCTGATGAAGGGGGCGATGGAACAAACAGTTTGGGAGACTATGCTATAGGTGAAGTGATCCTCTCTATTGTTAAGCGACCTAAGGAGCGCGGAGCCTGTTTGATGCGCGTTCGTTCCTTCACACACGCTTCTTTTCAGATTCATCAGAATGGTCAGGTTGAGGGCAAAATGTCCATTTGTGCACCTTGCTAGGCTCAATCCAATGACGCGACCTCTATCAAAGTCCCACAGCTGCGTAAGAGGTCCTTGAATGCGTCAATCAACAATAGTTTATCAAGCGGAAACAAAGGTACAATTCACAAAAGCAGTCTAAGGTCGTTTTGAAGAGCAACAGGCGAAACACTTTCACTCCTTCTGGTGGCGGAAAAATTTGCATAACTCTTTTGCAACGCTAATCATTTGCATAACTATATGTAATATAACTGCCTACCAAGTTTCGTAGCGATTCGACTATTTTTTCTTGGTACGTTATTTTTATTTATGTTTTACTTTTTGACGGCGGGGGGGGGGGAGGGGAGTACCAGACTTTCACACTGCCCATAAACAAGAAAATTTTAATTCAAATAGGTTGAGGAGTATCCATCTACCACATGATGAAATAAAACTATTCCAGGTTTTTCCTCAGGCAGCAATATCTGAGGTTTTTATTTCCTCAAGGACCCCAAAATACTAGGTAAATGTTTCTTCCCTCAGCATCGGAATGCTTTTAGTTTCGGTTTTCTAGGGCCAAAGACTTCCCCCCTTTTATTTTGTTCGTGAAAACCGTATAATCTTTATCATTATTAATTTTTTCCAATCAATTTTCAAAGTTTTCACAAACTTTTGACATACCTGGTAAGTTAATACATTTTACGATTCATTCTAAGAATTTCATGTATGCAGACATGTATAGCATTTGTACGTTGCACATGACGTTGAACTTGATTTCTGTTTACATTTCGGGTTACTCTACACAAACACACATTCATGCTTCACACATAAGTGTACAAACGTTTCTTTCTTCTTCACAATGCCTCAGAAAGGCTATTTGTAAGTCGTCGGACAGCCTCACAGGGCTGGGAAACGATGAAATAAATTAAATTATGTTTCGTTCATGTATGCAAATGAGGCTTGGAACGCATTTGACAAGTAACGGTCACAGTTATGTAACTGGGTACCCGTGACATCCTGAAAAAATATTTCACAGAGAGCATCAACGTGACAAATTGCACGGCAATGGCTAAAATTACCTTTTAGTGATAAGGCCTGGGTCTTTTCAACACCTAGAATAAGCCTATCTAACCTAAAGGAGGTATTTGTCTTATGAGATTTTTTTTCTTAATTCAGTGTCGAATTGCAAACTTATACAATACAACATAAATACTGTATTATACAATTAGTTTCCATGGTCATATAGTTATATCGTTGAGACAAACCAAAACATAATTCATTGTGAATACGTGTTCGAGTTTGGGTAAAGAATGCTCGAAAATATTAATTGGAAAATCATTTTGTACAACAAAGCACACATGGTGGTTGCTCTAAAACCATGAAAATGTTCAGAATATTCGGAATATAACAAATTGTCGAAAATGATTCTTTCTATGAAGGAACCCGAAATTACTTTCGCACTGGCGGCTCTGAGTTTGAGCACTAAGTTAGCCACTCCGTACCGTTACGATTCGTAACATAAGCATTCCGTCCAAACTTGCGTCTGCATTGATGACAATTCAGTAGATTCGAAGGGTAGTTTGCAATTTCAGACCAAAATAGTTCTGTCAACTCAATATTGAAAAATAATTGAATTTATTTAATCTTTTATTTCATAAATTGGAAACCGGAACAAACAAGCGACCCGAAAGAACTTGACAGGACAATGCATTTTTTAGCGAAAAACAGCCGGGTTTACACTGGACCGATACGTTGAGAGATACGGCCGTTACATTGGCACGGATTGGCAAAAAAACCTGAATGGCCTACGACTCTTCAGGTATAAAGCCAATTCGAAACACCTATCCGGAGACATTCATGCTCTATTTGGGATTCAGACATACGGGATTGTTTAACCAAGCTTGTTTGCCGACCACGTGGTTTTTTTGCATCGAATGATTTTTTTTTACATTTTCTAAAAACGATATATGGGAACATATTTATCTGAAGTTCAGGCACTAAAAATGATCAAAATAGGCAGGCAGAAAGGCACCCAAAATGCCTAAAATAGGTGCTAAAAAAAGTCGTTTATAATTTTCAGAAGGAAGATAAAATAAGTGAAAACTGAGGTAGTAAGGGTCCAGAAACTAGCTGAAAACTTGGTTGCATTAATCCGTCTACTGTTTCAGTTTTAGAGTTTATAATAACTGCATTATTATACAAGTTAAATTGATTTTAAGCCCAAAATAAAGTATTTGAGGTCTCTTAGGTCAATTCCAGGGACACCATTTTTTAGCACCATTAACAGACGTGATGCCGAAGAGAAAATGATCTGTGGAGGCTCCCGCGACAGAAATTCACTAATGAACTTAAAACTATGTTAAAATAGGCACGCACGCGCACACACACACACACATTTATGGCACGAAAATTTCAAAAAGTTTGAAAATAGGCAGAAAAAGGCATTTTGCCTAAAAAAAAAAAATTCCGGGCTCTACTAATAGGTTGCACAGTCGACGCTCGTTATAACGGCCAGAGGTTACAGCGATCATTTCATTACAATGACCGGTAGAATAAACCCCAAATGTTGCCCTGAACGACTATCATATATGTTTCGCTTCCACACAACGACCCTCCCAATATAACGTCCATTTCTGAAGTGACAAAGGGGTGGTCGTTACATCGAGCGTCGACTGTAAAATTAAAAACTTCCCAAATTTACATGTACGTTAGCTTTTATAAAAATATTATGGAGGGAAAATATTTGGCCGCCCTTTTAATGTTCAATAAACTAATGACTGATAAATAACCCATCAAGGTAAACCAATTTAAAAGAAACACCAGCAAAGAACGTTGCCTAAGGGGGGAAACTTGTCATTCCCCTTAATTATGAATTTTTTTATGCGTGTTTATTAATCACTTTCGTTTTCTTGATTGATTAACCAAAGAAAATAAAGTCAGTTTTTGAAAAGCTAAAAATTGAATTTTTTCGAAGACTCGAGGGCAGATATCGAAAGGAATATTGAAAGAAACATCGGTTGGATTTTTCCGATGTTGGATTGGTTGGATTGAAACCTTCCCATCGGCCGAAAATGACTAGAAAGCTGAAATTTAACAGGAAATGAATGAATGCAATAGAATGAATCCAAAAGACAGGTGTTTATAACTGCTCTCATATATGGAATGGATCCTCACGAGAAGTTTCGCCTCATTTCGCAGGATATATTGTCTTTTTGGCATGCATACGTCTTCAAAATCGATTCTGTTCACAGTTCCGCAGAAACTTTTATGAACTGTACGACGTATGTAAATGCTAATGGCTACAAGAAAGATCCGGGTAGATTTAGTCGATGCAAAAATTCACCATTACCACTTGTATTGCGGTAAAAAAGGCATGGGTCCACAAACAAAGTATGAGATTTACCTCGTTGGGCATTTTGCCTGTTGTGGCGTTGTTTTTGTATTTTACATTCGTATTTGAAGGTGAAACAATTTATAATATTACTTTACCGCTTGGTCTAGTATAAGTGTTATTTCAGAGTTTTGTGGTTCCAGAAAAAGAAAAAGAAACTGCCACGTGGTCGTGTGTGCGCATCGTGTTAGACTCTCGAGAGGAAAGTCTTCAAATCTAGCTTTGAACGTCGTTGGTGGTTCAGTGGTGGTCGACTGAAGCTGGTTTTCTGAGGTTTCCGACTTCGAGGCGTGAATGCGACCCGGTCTCCTATCTCGAAAAAGTATTTTTGCAGAGAACGGGTGGACGTTCAAAACGATACTTACCTAACACACACACGTTCCGGCATGCATCGCTTCGTTAGAAATTCCGTTGAGGAATATGTACGAGGTGCATGTACAAATGTGCATGTTAAAAGGTAGTGATTTCAGAACAAAGTGCATTACACAAAAGGCATTTGAAATAAAATTATATACGCCGAAACTATGTTGAATAAGTTTTATTATTTAGACCTGGACAACGTATTTATGTAAACATTAGTGGCCGTGTCCGGTATGTCACCAGCTGGCTTTCTTATCCTTAACCCTTACAGCGGCAATCCCGAGATATCTCGTCTTCGTGAAACTCTCTCTCATTTTGGCAATCACGAGCCCAGCTAGTACAAAGAGCTTTGCCTTATAACATGTTCCATTCCCTCCCTCCGTCCAATGGGTGGATTCAGCTTTTGTTCTAAGTCTGATAGAGGAAGGATGTTTTTCGTTTTCCTTCGCGGTAGTATACGTTTATGCGTTAAGCACATATAATAGAAATCGCTACAGTTTTTCATCTTCCTTGGTTTTTGTTATTATTTCCAGTGTTGGGGAGGGGAAGCATTTAACAGCTCAGGCAATCCGGAAAATAAAAAAGATTCTTCTTAGCAAAAGTACGTAGTAATTTTTCTAGAACAATTAGTGATTTTCACTGCTGCAGGTATAATGCGGATTAGGAATAACCGTTTAAAGGGTTAATAAAAAAAGATAATCTTCTCCCACGCGAAATTGTAATACTTCAATATTTATTGGATAGTGAATAAATATTGAACTCGATTAAGAAGTGTGTACTGTATGGTTATTTATGCACGTCGTATTTTCGGTAGCCTAAGTATCCAAGTACTAATGAAGAAGCTTTTTCCTCCGACGGCAAACATAAGCTACCAATGTTTACTTTAGCGTAGTTAATAGTTTAATTACTTGGCTAAAAAGAGGAAGAGAGAGTTGTCACGTTTGCTACACTTTGTTTTTGCATTTGTTTTGTGTTTAACGATCGACACTCAACGAAGTAAATAAAGTTGTTTGCGTTAGTCCAACGATAAATAAGTGTGAGCTTCTACGCTTTATTTTACGGAACACCCCAAAAAGATGAAGAATACGTTAATCACAAGTTCGATACATCATTGCGTTCCAATGATAACGTCAAATGTTCCAGTACTTTTTTATTTCTCGTATCGAGTTCACGTAATTAATGCAATTATTTGAAGGGTGCTACTAAAAAAATCGATGCAAACCTTAGGTTTTCTTTTTCTCTAAGGATATCGATGAACTTCATTGCCGATTTTGGAAAAATTAAGCAGATTGCTTGGAAAGTAGATACTACTGTAATCTTTTCGCGATGAGAGATCTAAAGGCGTGGAGAGTAATTTGTTTTCAGCAGAATTATCATTAAAAGATGTACAGATTATAAGACGTGCCTCAATCACCGGTTGATCGAAGGCATCCCCTTTCGTTGGTCATACAGGGTGATTATAAAAAAACTGTCCCGACATATGGGCTCCTAACTATCATACCATTCACAGAAACTGAATGAAATTTTGGCATAAGGTATTTTGAGGTATGCGCTCAAGAATGACATGGAAAACAACAGTGTCACTCTAACAGTTACGGTTACAGTGAGAAAATTTCTAATGGTAACACCAAGTTTTTTGTATTGGAATGTGATCTCCATTGTGAAAAACCCTAAATAGCGTTCGAACGGCAACTGTGGCATGAAAATCACCGGCGGTAGATAGGCTAAAAGTGAGGACAACCAATAAGGACAGAGAAGCAGCATAAAATAAAGCATTTTATTGTGTTTCACAAATTTTCCACATGACCTTGTGGAGGACTAATCAGGCTGGGATCTCAACCGAAGAAACTGTGTGACGAATGAAACGAACATTAATGCTGTGGTGCACGGCAAAGTCCCTTTTACTTTTTCCTTGCCTAGCTCCGGGGATTTTCGTGCTACAGGTGCCATTCCAACGCTATTTAGTGTTTTTCAGTATGGAGATCGCATTCCAATACAAAAAACTTGGTGTTGCCATTTGATATTTTCGAAATTTTCTCACTGTAACCGTAACTGTATGCAAGAGTGACACTGTTGTTTTCCATATCATTCTTGAGCGCATACCTCAAAATACCTTATGCCAAAATTTCATTCAGTTTCTGTGAATGGTATGATAGTTAGGGGCCCATATGTCGGGATAGTTTTTTTATAATCACCCCGTATTTGTTTCGAAAAGTTAGTACGTCCCCGAAATTTATGAGTGCAGTTCATGAAATGCTCAAATAAGAAAGCCCTCATTTACAGTATGGCTGTAATTTGCATTTATATCTTCTAAGAGGTTCTTCTTAAGCATATAGGTGGTAAAAACTTTGCATGAAGTAGAGATTGAATGCATCATAAAATGTCAAATTACTTTTTCCTCAAAAAATCAAAATTAAACATTTGACTTCAAACGGATTGTTACATGAATATTTTAATTGGAATTTATTCCAACCTGATTAGGTAAATGTTGCATTTCTTTCCTGACTATGCAAGTAATCCTAGAATAGTTCAATCTTTGCATTGCACATGGAAAAACGGGACGCAAAATTACATGTGCATTTGCTTGGATAGTATAAGAAAACGCGTATTGATATCGTAGAGTACTGTGGCCCATGTTCGGCCTTGACCAACACCATCTATAGCAGAAGGCCTCAGCGCGAAGCTCTAACGTCACTGAAGAAATGCATCTCACCTATAGCCATTGGATGTAGCAAGCCGACGCATGCGCCATCTTTACCTTTTTTTGTAGTATATTCAATGGTTATTAGTGAGATTACCGCCTTCAGTGACGTTACGAATTTCACGCGGAGGCCTTCTGCTATAGATGATGTTGCCTTGACCATGAAGACATTGAATTGATAAGTCTCTGGCACAGATCTGGGTTGGACCTCAATCATGTGTCCCATCGTCACTATTGTAGAGCGGAAGGCAGCTAGATTGCAATCGATGAGCTTTTTTGTCGCACAGTAGTGCGACAAAATCTCTCTTGCACTATCTCTTGATAGAATCAGCATCAGGTAAAATCATCGGATATCACGAAACCACCGAACTATCGGTGTTGTTTGATGGACATTGACGGATTCTTGATTCAGAGTCTGCGTTTTCCCTCTTCAGAACAGGTCTTCAGCTGCTGGAACGAAAAAATAGAAATCAATCCATTAGAAGATCTCTCTGGACGGTATTGCACATTAGGCTGTCAGCTTTTTGGTTTCAGAAGTTGACTTGTACAGAGATGGAAATTTCACTTTCCATCAATTTTGCCTATGTGAATTGCTGCAGCATCGATGCAGCTTTTTCGACATGGTCAAACTTTTGATGGCAAATGGAATTTCCATCTCTATACAAGTCTTCAACTTAAGAAACCAAATGGTGAAGAACCATGCAGCGTGATGGGTAGACTCCAATGACCGTTTTTGGAGATTGAAAGCAATAGAATCGCATAATGTCGGTGAGACCAAGTCCGGAAACAGTCTGGGTTCCCCGAGGCAAAGGCCGAAACTGTTTCTTAGCGATAAAACCTGGACCAGATACTTCTTTTTCCTGCTCCGTGGAATTCAATTGACGTACTCGTGAGCTGTTGAGATTCCCTGGCACTACGACTACTAGTGGTGTGAAATTCTGCCAATGTACTTTTCTCATGCGCGAAGCAGTCATAAATGGTGCTGGAATTTTGAGCATTTACACAACACTTCAAGCAACATTCGCCAAACGAGTCTCATGACCGTAGCTCATTCTTCCGTGGTGCATATACATGTAAATAATGCACTACTTTTCATTTCTTCTGCAACGGAGTGTACGAGTAAGACATATTGTAAGTCGAGAAATCTATATAATCAGATGCATACACCAAAAACTTGGCTGTATATATGAATAGATAGAGGGTTGAACGAGAGATATCTATATATATATATATTATTGATTCTCGCGGGTTTCTAATTTCGTTCAGCAGGAACGAATCGCGATTAGTATTTTCTGTTCGCACCAACGACACAATAAATAGCGTCCCAAGGAATAGTAATATGCAATAACATCGCAGAAGGAGAAAAGTTTTTCGTATCAAATAAAAACTCGCAGACGCGTACACAAACAAACAAACTGCTCCCTTCGCAAATTTCAAAATAGCTTTACGCAGATTTCGTGGCGGAGGCGGAGGAGGAGAAGAGAATGGCCTCAAAATATTTCAGGAAATAAGAAGATGAAGAAAAAGAAAAGAAACGTTTCAGATGATGGCTGCCGGAGAGATTATAATGTCTGAAAGAACTGCCAGTTTTTTTTCGATTCTCTTCACTACGATAAAAGAGAATATTTTCAGTTCTTTTTTCGCCTCCACAAATATGCTTTAGTATTTCATTTTCCTTCAATATTCAAAAAGAACAAAAAGGGTCCTTATATTTTCTCTTTAATCTCCAAAAACTTTACTGGTTGTACCTTGAAGATAGTTGCTCGTAAAAAAACCAAACGGATAAACAAACCCAAACGGTCCTAGTCTATTATATAGAGAGGCAAGTGGGAATTGTTTTTGAATCGAAATTGGACTACGAACGTTTCGACATTACCGTCACTATACACTACGGCAGTATGAGTATTTGGAAGAAGAGAACTAACACGTATCTTATAGAAATTCTGGGGAGGTGGGGGGGGGGGCATTTTCACCTTTCCACGTTGTAATTTCTTCCACCGTTAAACATTAAAACTAAGCTGCCGATACTTTTAAAAGACGAAAACAGGACATTGGAGGTTTAAATGGGTCATTCAAACAGCATAATATCGTCATTACGAAGGCAATTTAGTGTCTATTGTTATCAGACGAATCGAATTTAGTAACAATTATGGTAGATTGGACTTCATTCTAACAAAAACTTTGTATAGGAAAGAAAAAAATGATTTTTTTTTTTTCATTTTGTTTCCCAATAGTGCCCGTCACAAGTTTATCAGAAAGTGAAATAATGTTGAAAAGTGAGCGTTCGATTTATACCACAGAATCATTGGAAATATAATTAAAAATTCAGCTAATTAAAGTTATTTTATTAGTGCAAATGAATTGATTTTTCTGAATCTTGGAGAAGAAGATTCAGATTTTTCATTTCAGACAACTCTTGATTTTTTGTTGTTGATTTTCTTGATATCTTTGATATTAGGGTTACCAGACGTATTTTGTGAAAACAGTCCGTATTTGCCGAATGAATAAAAAAAATAAATAAACAACGGGTACCGAGAGTATGAAAACTCTTTCAATTGCTCAAGGAAGGTTCTTCACAGGCCTGTCTGTAACAATCCATTGACACGGGCAATTTACTACTAAATGAGTTGTGCCGAAAGTATTCATATGTACCTATGAATACTAGCAGTATTCATAGCTGCAAAAATTTCTCTTGCTAGTCACCAGTGCGGATTGAACTCACGATCCCTGGTTTAAAATATTGTAATTACTCAGTTTTGGTGGCACTCCGAAGATTGGTTAGATATCCTGCCTTTATCGCAAAGAAATATATGAAAATTAAATTTTTTCCCACTGGAAATGGTGACAACGTAAAACATTTCCGTAAAACTGGATATTTCTGAATTTTGTAATAGTGATAATGTACATGACGTTAAAAAGTGGTCATTGATAATATCGCATACTACATATTTTGTGAAGTTACTGGTAAACTCACATTTTGGAGTAGGCCTGTAACTGAGCCGGGGAGCTTCTCTGGTTAGACATCTTCAGATTTTTCCATCATTGCCCATATATTTTTGAATACCAGCTTATATCCCTCACGGAGACAGAGCGGGAGTTATGGTTAGTTTGTTGCTGTTGTCAATGTTAGTGTTGCGCGTGCGTGCATGAAAATATCGCGACTAAACGGAGATTTATGACATCGATACATAATTTCCGTTGAGAAACGTGGTAGAAAATGTCATACGAAACAATAAATAAAAATAGCTTTCTTAACGAAGAGTAAAAAAGAAAATTGCGAGAACGTCAGGACGAATGAAAAGTAGAAGAAAAGCGTGACTTATGGTCATTCCGTAAAAAATAAGCACGAATATTGTCTGCACCATTGAATTACGAAATAACAGATGGTGGTTACGCTAGCGGTATAATCCTTGAATGGATTAATAGTTGTCTCGGAACTTTCCTCAGTATGCCCAGAGGAATGGCGACGCGAGGACCTAAATTAGACATAAACGATTTTTCAAGCCTTTTCTCGCGGCGAATCGGATATCACAGGACTGAAATTTCCAGGATACTACGCGTTAAAAAAAAAAAAAACCTATTTATTCTGTCAACATACGTAGAAGGGTATAACATGCTTAAAAAAATAAAAGGGCTTTGCAAGTGCATGTTGGAAAAATGACACCACTGCCGCTACAGAAATTTTTTATGTTTTTGGTGTGAATCATTTATCTTCATCTAATCGCACGAGAAAATAGAAGGCGACACTCGACCTGAAGAGCACGTAAACAAAGCTCCTCTGTTGAAATTTAAATAATTTATGTGTATTTTTTCAAAACCGTATTTAAAGCGGAGGGTATTAGTAAAAGAAGGTAAGAAAACAACAGCAGGTGTTCGCAAAGGGTCTTGTGTCTGGTTGTCAGTGACACGTGCGGATTACGTTCAGTCAGTCATTTCTTTAAGACTCTGTTTGTCCTTAGAAAGAGAAAAAAAAAAGCCCGTCCGCTGTGAAATCTGATATACATATACTATGAATGACTTTTTTTGTTTATTTATTCCTCAGAGTGAGTGTCACGCAAGTGTGTTTGTCAAGTGAGAGGTAAAAAACTTTCTTGCCGTTATCCCGATATATTTCTCCTATTGAATATAATACTCTAGACCCGTATTCTTCAACCGCTGGTCCGCTAGAAAATTTCGCCCAATTCGTGAAGCTAGTACATGATTTTAGGTTTGATAAATAAAATACAGTCCATATAGTGTTTATGTAGTTTTTGCCCTTACGTAATTCATTTTTTTCCCTCTTTATTTATTTTTTGCAGATTCGCAAATTATTTTTCATTTTAGGTTGTTTTTTTTTTTTGTCGGTACGTCAATCGGTGCTTCTATTTGCGTATTTTTTGGGTTCGCGGAATCTTTGCCCCCGACATTTTGCCTCCGTCATTTCGGTTACTCATTTGGTCAATCACTCACTTGGACACACATACGGTCACTCACTCACTTGGACACACATACGGTCACTCACTCACTTGGACACACATACGGTCACTCACTCACTTGGACACACATACGGTCACTCACTCATACGGTCACTAACTCACTTAGTCATTTGTACGGTCACTAACTCACTTAGTCATTTGTACGGTTACTAACTCACTCTTAAAGCCGATTTCACACTCACTTGGTCATTCACATGGCCACTCATGCACTTATATGATCACTCACACGGTCAGTCACTCATACGTTCAGAGCAGGTGAAATATCAGGGGCAAAACGTCCCAGGGGCGAAATGCCAGGGGCGAAATTTCCGGGGGCGAAACGTTCCAGGGGCGAAAAGTCGGGGACAAAATGTCGGTGGCGAAATTTCCGGATTTCCCCCCCCCCCATTTTTTGGGTGCCCGCAAATTATTTCGCCTGTTTATGCATTTTTTCTGAGTTCGCAAATTATTTCCCTTTTTTTATGTACTTTTTTTCCCGGTTCGCATATTATTCCTCCTGTTTATTTACTTATTGACAGTCCGCATATAATTTCTTCTGTTTGTGTGTTTTTCATCGGTCAAGCAAATCATTTCTTTTGCTTACGTATTTTTGCCGGTCCGCAAACTATTTCTCCCATTTCTGCCAGTCCACAGTTACAAAAAGTTGGAGTGCATTTCAGTAGTAGTAGTATTTTGTGCGTTTCTGGGCCGTAGAAGCTTCCCATAGGAGTTAGCCCAGAAACGCACAAAACAGTACTACTCATTTCGTTCTAGGCAATGGCTTCTTTTGAAGGTTCACTGTAGTGATTATGTTTTCCTAGTACAAGAAAGCTCTAAAAATTCTTAATATTTTCATTTTTTTTCTTAAAAAACTGATCGCCCTGTGATTCCACTCAATGTAAATCACTTTTTTTTAAATCCCTTATTCCTGTTTAATTTTTAAAGTTTTAACGAACTTTTGAGACACCTTGTAGAAGTGTAGATGCAAGTCAACAATACAGGGTGATTCTTATAGAACCGGTAGTGAATATGCTAATGATTCTGTAGAGTGGATGCATGTAATAGCTTGATATTGAGACATAATCTCTGGAGTTTATTGAGTTGTCGAGAAAAAGTTTTCGGATGACGAGTCTTGCGTATAAGGGCCTCAGAGGGAGCTAGAGAATTCGTCTGTAAAAAATTAAAAAAATCACATTTCTGCTGCGATCGGTTCAATTACATAAGGCGCACTAAACGCATCAAGAATTTTAATGATACTCAATAAAACTGGGAATGTGATTTCGATTCATTTTATCGAAATTTATTCAAATCCACGATTCGAATTAAATCCATTAATTCATTAAAACAACAAAAATTTAAAGGGTATAGCATTGGCATATTTATCACGATATTCATGAACTGCGTTACGAAATTACGCAAAAAATCACTAAAAGAAAAGTATCCAACGATATTAGCTTCAATGCATGCAAAACAAATTGAGAGTTCATACTCAATCACCAGTAAAAGTAACAAATGTAGTAAAATTTAATTCGCTTTTATACCGAAACGATCGGCGATTATTCATATACATTGGCTTATTATCTACGAGTGATTCAGTTTTTTTTATTTAATTCACAATATGGATGAAGTTATAACAATCGTGGAAAAAAAAGAAAATAAAAATTATGATGGTTTTCATGAGTTGAATATCGATTTAGATTTAGATTCGTTTAATTGAGGGTTATTATTTTCTATAAGAAAAAAGATAACGTCTATAATAACGATGGCCATTCACATTTATTGTTTCGTGTACATATATTTCTTTATATTTCATTAGGAAAGGAGCTGTGGAGAAGCCGACGAGCCGAAAGAAACCCCCGCCTCTACTTCGAGCCAGGACTCTACCGGCAATAATATGCCCGAGCCTGAATATCATCCAGGCTCAATTAGAGGCCAACAGCGCCGCTGCGAAGGCTTCCGGTGAGAAAACTTGATTTACGACGTCGTTTTCGAATACTTAAACGTGTAAGATTATCTTCTCTGCAAACTGGAAACCTTTCTTTTACGCGGGTAGGAGAGTGTTTTATTGTACGAATTAAGGCCCGCATAAAACGTCGTCCGATCCGCATCGATCCTCCTAATAAAGATTGACGAAGGCATTATAGAATTGCCATCTAAAATTGACTGAGATTTTCGTGTTTTTTTTTTTAGAGAAACGCGGATTTTCAAACTTCCATTGGATAAAAAAAGAGAGACGAATGATAGATGAGGAGAATCAATTTCCTCCCTCCCCCCGAACACACACACACGCACAAACTACACTCAACTCATTCCATCGCAGGTTTTAAATTGAATGGGGAAAAGATTCTTGAGAGATTATATGGGAGAGCTTCACACTAGACGCCTTAAAAAGATTTTTAAGGGTAGCCTTGAATTTACCGCTAGAGAGAATCGTTAAACTACCAATATACATCATGTCCATAGTTCAACCTTTTTTGACTCGCGCCCTTTCTAGTATATAATTTCTATGGCGGAGTCGCGTTTGATTCGAGGAGCCCTTTTTTGTACGTAATTTTTATGGCAGAACCTTTTCTAGGCCTCTCTTATTTACTTATCTATCAAATTTACTGATTCATTTTATTTTCCTCGACTCGCCACGGAGCCCCTGGGAGGTGCACACGGACCACCGGTTGAGAACCACTGTCATAGTTAAATCTCCGCCCCAACTCCCATCATGTTCTGAGCCTTGCTGGCTAAGGCTGGGATTACACTATAAAAATTTGATAAAATTTCGTTTATAAAACTTGCAAAATGCAACCAATAGGTGGATCAGTTAAGTTCGCTCGAATGCAACAGATGTGGTTTTTGGTTAAATTTTTTAAGTTTTATAAAATAATTTTTATCAAACTTTTATAGTGTAAAACCGGCCTAAAAACCGGGATTATACACTATAAAATTTTTGCGAAATTTATTTTATAAAACTTGAAAAGTGCAAACAATATACGAATCGGTTACATTCTCGAGCGAATTAAACCTACAGAATTATTGTGGTTTTTTTTGCTTTTGTAAGTTTTGTAAAATAACTTTTATCAAATTTTTATATTTGTAATCCCGGCCTTTAGGCTAAGAAAATTCTCGAACGACTTCATCTGACCAGGTTCATAGTCATTTCAAAGTAATGGGGAAGAAACTCTTGAGTTTGTAATTATTAAGAAATGGTATTTTTTCGGTCCGAAATATACTGAGAAATTGAATTTTCTGGATGTTATGCCGAAACTAATATTTGGGAAGAAAAGTGATTTTGTGTATCCTCCGAGAATCGAACCCGGTATGCAAGGGGATTCGGGTTCGACCGTAGGAGACAAAATCACTTTTCTTTCCAAGTATCAGTTTCGGCATAACATCCAGAAAATTCAATTTCTCCGTAAACTTCTTTAATTTTTTGAAGAAAATGTTTCACCGATTGAGTGTTATTGTTATTTTTAGGTCACGTTTTAAAGACATTTTCAATACATATTTTTGCACTCGTGAATGCGTGCTTTCTTAATTTTTTTGCGCATATTTTTCTTTTCTCTTAGGGCATATTTTAGTGCTTTTGATAAGCATTTTTTTGCATTTTTTATTTTTAGGTCATATTTCTGCATTTTTAAATGCACGATTTTTCCTCTCATTTTCTGCACATACATTTTCCTATCTTTAGGGGGGGGGGGGGAATTTCAGCATTTTTAAATGGAAATTTTTTTTCTCATTTTACGTATATTTTTCAATATAAGCATGTTGAAGAATTTTCGACATTTTTTAAATTTTATTCATATTTTTATCTTTTTAAAGAGATAATTCGACATTTTTCAAATGCATATTTCAGCGTTTTTAAATGCATATTTCAGCGTTTTTAAATGCATATTTCAGCGTTTTTAAATGCATATTTTAACAATTTTTATAAATTTTTATATTTTTCGGCCCTTTCAAAAATGAATATAATTTTACTTTTGCGTATATTTTTCTTTTCCACGTCCTATACATTAATTTGGTTGGATGTGTTTTGATTTTTTGCACATACCTTAGACTTCTTGTCACACCTTTTCATTTTTAAATGCAGATTTATCTTTATACTATTAGTGCATATTTCAAGTTTGTTTGGTGCATATTTCAAGTGTTTTTGATGCACATTTCAAGTTTTTTTTGTGCATATTTCACTGTTCTTAGTGCATATAAAGTATAATCTGGGCCTCAGTAATTATATAAAATAGAAAGCAAGAAATATCAGTTCCAACATTCACCACTAGAGGATGTTTCCGTAACCTTTACAGTGGCAATGACGAGATATCTCAAGCAACTTGATGCATTGTATTTCGGCAATTACTAGCTATCTCACGTCATTAAAACCCCCTTATTTCGGCAATGTCAAACCAAGCTGGCTCTGTACAGAGAGCTTTGTTTTCAAACCTGTTCCCACCACCTTCTAATCTGTCAGATCAACTGCCAGTAGGCGGAGTCAGCTTTTGTTCAAAGTTTGACAACAGAAGGAGAGAGGCAGCGTTCTCTTCTTTCACTCTGGGGTAGTATTGGAACATGCAAAACAAGTAAAAACAATAGAAACGGACAGAGTATTTCTCGTACTTGTTTTTTTTTTAATTATTATTATTCTCGGTCATTTTGCAGAGGGTTTGATCATTTCCACTGTGACAGTTATAATGAGAATCAGGGAAGTTTTCAAAATCCACTTAAAAAGTTGAGTATATTGTAGCGCACATGGCACACACACATGCGGCAAAACCAAAATACTCTTGGTTTTGCCGTTCCAAGATGGAGGAGGATTAGATCACATGGTTAGATAAGTGCCTTAGACATCAATCTGTTCAAACTTCACTGTAGGATGTCTTTTAAAGCTGTGTCTTCACTTATAGACAAAATCGCGGGAATATTAACGGACAAATCACGGATTTTGTTTACAGACAATTGCGAACGAATCGTAAGACGGTATATCTATTTTTTTCCGCGTACACACCTAAAAAATATTGTTGCCTCTGTCAAACCGAGCATGATTAGACTGTGTCGCTATTGCAAGCACATTCTTTGCAAATGAATTTCTTTTGCGAAAACGTTGATTCCACAACAGAATCTTTGTTCTAGAGGTGGGTGGGATTCAGTCATTGAAGGAGCTTCGAGAATAAGGTTAGACAAGGTGCTTCGGATTCTTTCGGATCATATTTTGTGAAGTACAAATTAACGTTTCACTCATTTGAGATTCAGTTTTTGAGAGAGTAAGGTTTTGCCAGATCGAGAAAGTAAGAGTGAGAGTAGTATAATAGGGCTTCCTACTGCAAAGATGACGCTATTTGCTTTTCTGCATGGACAGAATGGTGCATAGCAGTGAAAGAAGAGCCAGAAAATACGCTATTAATTATCGTGTTCTTTCAACGGGAAAATCCATATTAAGAAAATGTTTGAAAAAGAGCACCAGAGACCTAGAGACGGAGGAGCACACATACTGATTCCTCAGATATACATACTGAAAAGAGAAAAATAAAAAATTTTGTCGAGATTAATTTCTGGTTTTCTTTGGAAAAGAAGAGTTTCTATTACTTTTACAGCTTTCTCCGCGAAATTCAGCGAATGAGCGGAGCTTGCCTTCATTACAATGAGGCACATTTACCGCGGACTTCTTCAAAAGTTTTCTACTCGCAATAACGCATAATTACGCGTAAAAACGCTTCTTTCGCAGCACCTGCTATTTAATTACAGGCAACATCCACTTAATTTTTCTCATGCTTCTTCCACGTAATTAAAACAAGTAAATGAAACTCGAGCTCAGAATGAGATTCCATGATAATGTCGAGAAAGTCCCGTAGAAACGGTTCGCGAGTCATGTTAAGTCGACGCGAATATCATCGCCGTTCCTATACGTCTCAAAATTTCGCGATCGATCGAGTTTTATTGAATAATTTCGTTATCTAAAGCGGATAACATCAACAATTTCTCCGCAGTAACTCACTTCATCATATGATTAAGGTCTTTCGCATAAATGATTACAATTAAAGTTCTCGAAGTAATAAGCGATTTTAGATACACTCGGCTGCAAGTATAAGGGTCGATCGAATGTAACATGTTCGAGCGGATTTATCGTGATAGACGAAAAGAGATGCATCTGATGTTGAGGCAGAATTAAACGAGCAACCCCTTTGAAGCGAGAAGTACTTTTATAAGATAGTCAGAATACACTTGTTGCTCGTTAGACGAAGTCATAATCATTACAATTCACGCACAACACTAGATGCGCACCGAAACTCTTAGGTACATACATGTGAACACACTTCCCTCCAAACTCATTCGGTACTAAATTGCCGTGGCGATAGAACCAAGTTGGTGTTCGGTTTGGAGGAAAAGAATCGGATAATCATTCAGACAGTTATCCAACTTCTTGTGTAGGTGGTTGATACGTTACGTGAACGTGAATAAGGACTTTCTGTGGTTTATACTCTAAAATGGCAAACTGCATAAAGTAATTATGAATAAGCGATACACTGGTGTACACAAGGGGGGGGGGGGGTTTGACCCTCCCCCTTCTTTTGAGCCGAGATTATAGTGTTCCTTTTATTAAAAAATGAAACCCACCCCTTTGGAAGAAAAAAATGTTATATACTCTCCTTGAGAAAATCCTGCGTACGCTATTGAAGCGTGAAGCGATGTGACTGTGTTGTAGGACAATGCTCGTCCTCATTCGCACCACTTCTGAGTTTTCTGAGTAGATCTGGATAAATTGAAACCATAGATCGGTGCTAAAGGATAGTTGGTGCATAACCTCATAATCATTTTCGTGCTAAAGTATACCGCACACAATGTTCATAATATGGCAATGAGCATTGCCGTGAAATAAAATCACTACACATGAAAGCACGCTAGATCGAGCCAGAATGGCTTTATGCAGATTGCTCAATATGTTGTTGTAACGAACCAACTCCGGTGATTTCTGCCATATCCGCAAGAAGTTAGAATGACTACTGCTTAATCGTACATGCACCTCGAAAACATTTCCCTGAGGAATTTCCAACGGATTCGCACATGTCGGAATGTGTGCGCTGAGTGTATGTGCGGCCCTAACCTATTTATGTTGTCAGAATAACGCGTGCTTCTTGTTCTACTGGTGCTATCATGTGCCTTCTGTATATTTTCAAGTACCCGAACTTTTACGTTGTATAAGTATCGTGTTGAAGGTCCACCTGCGGAAAGACTTTCTCACATGGGATACAAAGTTGGATGACTGTCTGAACGAACTATGACTTTTTCTAACGAACAAAATCAGCAAATAAATACCTTTTCTCGTGGCAGTCTCAACAAAACCCCTCAAACGTATTGCATTAGATCGATCTTCATAATTCGATGTGAAATGTTTCCAGTTTACGGCATCGAAATAAATCACGTAAAGGCGATTCAACCCAGAGAAAAAATAATGTTTGAAACCGACATTTTTGACATCATCCTCCGATACTTTGCCTTTTTTAATCCCGGCGATGAAAGAGGATCGTTCTATATTTTGCAGTTTTGTGCCGTTTTTTTTTTTTTTTTAATAATGTCTCTTCTTTTCTGTGGAGTATATTGAGCTCACGTTGTGTGTATGATGACCAAACAGGAAATTGCCAGGGCAGAGAATCATCTTCGTCTGGTAGGACGTACGGAGGTTCCCCGAGAGCGAGCATTAGTTCTTTGACGTCATCCTCCCAGCAGTCATCATCATCGCTTCGTGACTCGGCTAGGCACAGGTGAGTATTAAAATAACAATAATAATACCCGGATTTTCCAAAAGGCAACACTAAAATTCTTTCTCGGCCTTAAAATATATTCAAAGAACTATAGTCAACACAGAGTAGAGTTTGGTGATGTTGACCTACGAATTAATTCTGAATATCTCTCGAGAAATTGAAAGCGTCGTCGTAAGAAAGAAAAGGGAACCCCTTTTCCTCTCCCCGGACTGCGCGACTTTGATCAACACAAACCGAATGAACGCCAAGAGAGAAAATTTTTTCCGAATATATATATTCACGAATACTCATATCCCGAGACCGAGCAACGATTCTTGTGAATATAATCTCGTTACTGACTTCTCTATCCACTTAGGGACACACTTCACGGAAATTTCCCATCGATTTTAATTCTCGTACGAGTAATCCACTTACTACGCCGCTCTTGTAGAGAGCGAGAGTATCTTCACCACGTTCTAGATGTCATTTGAGACGCTCAAAACAATTCAAGGTGGGCGCCATAGATATAAAATGTTTTCCTGTAGCTTTGATTAACAGTCGGGATAGATACGGAAAGGTTTCACACTAGTTATCCACAGAATGCGGTCAAAAATTCTTAATGGAAAAAATAGTTGGAAAATTTTCCAATAGAGTGCGCTTCTATATACAGCTAAATGTACAGAAAGTTATTTGACGCCTCCAGTATCACCCATTTCAGCAAATTTGTGGCATTCAGTTGTTATCGACCGTAAGAAATCGTCAATACGAAATTCAAAGAATGGTTTGCAAAAAAGTTATTTTCACGAAAGAGGTTTACTCTCACCAATACTCTTACCAATACAGAAAAATTTAAATTTTTGCCGATAGAGGGCTCTGTACGTCATTCCGATAGCAGTGATTTAATCCGTACCGTTCTTCAATTTCTTCCGAGTCCGAAACGTTTGTAAAGCTTGCGCTGGCGATTCGTGACTGATGTAAACCAACCTCACCACTTCCACCAATGTCCACATCACGATGAAAATCTCATGTTTGCGCTAGTAACATGAAAATTCATAAATAAGCTGTTAATGGCGCCAGAATCAGAATTTTAATGCTCGTGACTGGCTCTATTTCGAGCCATAACGGAGTTGAAATTCTGGGGAGACCCATTGGGGACCGCTGTGAAAGGAAAGACAAGTGAGTGACGCATGTGTGAAAAGTGATAGTGCGCGTATGAGGAGGGAAAAGATTTAAATTGTCACAGTTGG
Source organism: Pholcus phalangioides (assembly GCF_987345545.1). NCBI lineage: Eukaryota > Metazoa > Arthropoda > Arachnida > Araneae > Pholcidae > Pholcus > Pholcus phalangioides. The sequence continues at coordinate 20,640,883 of NW_028301628.1, forward strand.
TCATTAAGGTTCTGTATCCAAATTATTTAATTTAAATGCCTTGTGAAATGCCGCCACTGCCTTAAGATTTTAGTATTATGATTATTAGTACTTTTGTTGTGAAGAAAGCCTTGTCGGGCAACGTCTTGATGTTCGCTGCTGCTCGTCTCTCATTGGCTGAGACGTGACTCGATCCTACAATTGACTGGAATCTACCTGTGAATAAACTAAGTTAGTAAAAGGCTGGTAGAGTTAGTAGAACGCTTAGAGGTTAAATGGTGCATCCTGCATTTTATAGGACTCTTATTTGCATGTTTTCACAGATTAGCTTTCCTGCAGTGCCTAAAAATTCAAACTAAATTTTTTTTCTGTACTAGAAGGAATTCTCTTCGTGAGAACTTTTTTCTCAAACCGCATTCAAATACACCGATTGCTTCAATTTTTTATGAATTTATTATGAACACATTATGTTATATATCCGGAATATATTCGTTTTCTATGTAAAGCTGTTTGCTATAAATGGCCGGCGCGGGCCACAGCATAAAGCCAGTGCCCTCTTAACGTATGGGCCCACCCGGGTACGGCCAGGGGGCCTCAAGAGAAGAGGGGCCTTTTCTAGGATTTACAAGGTAGGGCTTCAGAAAAACCACTTGGCCCGGGGGCCCATGATACTCTTAAGATGGCCCTGCATGAAGCTCGAAGACACACATTTGTTCCTTGGGCCATGACTTGAAGACCCCTGCCATTATCACTATAATAACATATAATTTTTTGCTGCAGAAGGATTATAATTAGGCTAACTCATTTTATGCCTACCACTTTTAGTGTAAACGAATGAAGAATATTAAGATAGAGAGTATATTGATAAGAATATTAATATATACAGTGATTATAAACGTGTCTATTGAAGTGTCTATTTTATGGCGCTTTATCGTTATGAGTGATTTCGAATAATTTATCCGATTGCTAATTTATCCGTAGGTTGCATACGTTATAAAATATAGAGTCTGATAATTTATTTATGAAATTCGATCGGACCACCATAATCTCGAAACTTTCCCGAAAGTAATTAATTATACATCTAGTAATCGTACGCCAAGAGTGTTATTATTATCAGCACATGCATAATTAATAACAATAGAGGTTCAGTAAACTTTTGGCGACTCTAACTTTTGGAACGACAACGACTTCGCGTATAGCAGTGATCCGTGAATTTCGTTATATAAACTAACTGCCTCTCGTATCTCAACTTGTAAATTCAAATCCGTAGATGAACGAACCGATCAAATGACAATGGAATAGGGAATCTGTAAATTACTCTAATTCCGTTGATGTGTGAACGAAATTCATCTTCTAATCGATTGACTCGTGGTATTTTCCAGGTATGACAACACGAAATCCGGTCTAGCGAAAATAGCAAAGTTGCTGACACCGAAAGAGAAGCCTTCCAGCGTCAAAATGGTTCAGCCGATTACGATACCGAACATGTAAGAGCCAATAATTGATTGGAATATGTTGCCACCGAAAAAACACAAATAATGGTTTTGGATAGTCTACATTGAGTATATGTTTAATATTTTCATTGCAAATAACTGCGACACCCTGAAGTGTCCAAAAACAATCTGGAATCTTCTATTGAACTGAAAAAATCAACGAAAAACGTAAATTTATACATTGTGATTACAGAGAACATTAAACCCTATTCTCGCTGGAAACATGACCAGAAACGCCATCCGAAGGTACGTATAGGAGGTACAGTTTAACAGGGTGCAGCTTCTTTTTTTTGGGTAGAGACTTTCAAAGTCATGGTGTACTTTACTAGCCACACCATGGGCGGAGATACGGGGGGGGGGGGTGCGTGGGGGCATTGCCCCCCCCCCCCAGCGTCAAAGGTGGAGTCGACTGATCTAATGTATATATGTATATAAGAATTGACATCATCATCATCGTGTCCCCCCAGACTTCCAAGTCTATCTCCGCCTATGTTTTGGACAGTGCGGTAAAAACTACGGTAAATATCGTGGTTCTTACCGTACTGCCCAAAACATTGCATAAACATAAGACATTAACGCATGGCCCCAATGAAGAGAAGGAGGACCTCAGAAAAACGAGAAGTAATTGAATTTTACAGGTAGGGTTTCATCTCTCCATCGTGGCCCAACCCCTTGGGCCGCATCAAAAGTGGAATGGGCAGATCTAATGTAAGTGTATGTGTATGAATTGACATCATCATCATCGTGCCCCCCAGCAATAATGACTTTGCCCCCCCCCCCCCAGTCTTCCAAGTCTATCTCCGCCTATGAACCAAACCCTTTTACTTATTACTACACAGGCTTGGTATACCATCGTTTTATTTCTGAAGGGAAGGCTGTGCCGGAATTAATTATTGTGCATCTTAACTGTGCATTTATGTAAGTTTCGGGCAGGTGCTGCCACATATTTTTCAAACACGAACTGGCAATGAGTTATTATTCTCATGAGTGCAATATAAATGTTGCAAGGTCTGCTGCAATCTGTAGTGAGATGTTTTCTAAGAGAAACTGTCTCTCGTCGAGCAATATACTTCATCCGACCACATTTGTGCCGCGTGTAGGGATCGAACCCGAGACGTCGCGATGCAGGGGTGGGAAAATCTGGTACAATTGCTACAAGCTGCTACAATTTCCGACGTCTGCTATATTTTGTTACAAAAACGCTGAAATTATTTAATTCTGCGACATCTTATGTCAAAAACAGAATTTTCCCTTAAGAAACTGAAGTTGCGTCGCAATAGAAACTGACTTTTCGATAACGTTATTTGTCCTCCCCGCAATTTTATTTCTTGGGGCCACAAATGGAATTAGCTTGAGGCTCCCTTCCCAGGATTTGGTGCTCAGGCTTCCAACAACGTATAAAATAAGGTCAAACTATGCGAATTGCCGCTCATCCGCGGAACAATGAAAAAAACCTTCAACCGCTGCTTCCAGCTATTTTTTTTTATGAAGGAAAAATTACTCCTTTGATTGATGTGTTCCTTACATTAATTAATTTTTAAATTGCGTCGATTTTCCCAGACTGGCTGTATTTGACGAAATATTCGTGTATCCTTTAACAGACTGGAAAAGTTCGTGAAAGAACGTATTATCGCACTGGAAAAACAGTAATGACGAATCTGTCTTCACCATCAGGAATTGCTACGCAAAAGCCGTCGGTAAATTCAGGGTGTCTACGATCATGGGAAAAGTGACAAAATGAGAAAATGGTCACGAAATAAGTAAAAAACAGGGAGTGTAAACGCAAATGTACTCGGATTGAATTTTTTGTGAAAAATAGAATCATTCTATGAAATTTCTAATAGTTTAATTATTATTTCTATAGTTTAAGTTAAAAGTAATTTAAGTTTATAGTTTTTAATCACTCTGTTAAATTTCTTAGAATTTCTAATAAATATTCTAAAAATGACAGAGCAAAAGAAGTTATCTCAAAGTATGCTGAATCAGACTGAGGTAATGATCAAAAGCGAACTCAAAAAGAAACTTATTTAAAATATGAAATGGGTAAATTCTGGTAAAAGAAACAAAATCAAACGTTATTTATTTATTTATACAATATTGTCGGCCCTGGGGCCTATACAAGAGGATGCAATTGAAAATGACAAAGGTATTGTTTGATATTGGACAAAAAACTAGCGATAGTGGGGGATTCGACAATACAGCTTGGGAGTTTGTTCCATTCATCATTGGTAAGAGGAAAGAAGCTTTATTTAAAGCAGTCAGTGGAAGCAAAAATAGGTTTTATTTTGAGGGGAATGGTCGAGTCTTCTGGAAATGTAGGATGGTTTGGCTAAGATACCAGAAGTATCTATCTTGAACATTGACCATGGAAAATTTTATATAACGAGGTTAATAGAGAAATGAGACGAAGAGTAGAGAGAGGGAGGAGATGAAGTTCGTTTCGAAGAACGTTCGAAAATGCTTGAAACTGAAGAGAACAAAAGCGCAACAACTGACTTTTTTTTTTTTTTTTTTTTTTTTTGCATTTAGCGGCAAAAACAAGAAAAATAATTGCTTTTCTAATGAGTGTTTCAAGTCTTTCCCGTTGTGATTTTTTTAAAATTAATGACTACCAAGTCTACAAGCTAAATATAAAAACACTCCTTTTCAAATTATTTTGAAATCCGAAATGCCATATGTTAGCCTCTCATTTGTTGATATCGTGAAGAATGTAAAATTATAAATACATCAAGAACACTCTCAAAAAATGTTTATGATTTAAATATTAAAAATAAATAAATGATTTCTTCTAGAGGAAATCTGTGTATTTTGTACCTTGGGGGGGGACCCCATTCTCCTGAGCTTAGGTAATACCGTTTTTTAAAGTAAAAAGTAATCCTGTGTATGCTACTGCATTTGTGTATATAAAAACTGTGTATTTTATTTACTGCCAAAATTTCAAAGTGATACAAAACTGATAAATGCTGCTCAACATTTTTGCTGTTACAAAAGTAATTTGTCCTGCTACGAAAATCAGATTTCCATTTTCCACCCCTGCGTGATGAGAGTCCATCACGATGTCCGTACAGTGACTAGGGATGATATGTTAAATGACAGTTGTGCTAATGAAATGCACCCTTCAACAGAAACCGCAACCGTCGGTATTGCTATGGAAAGGATGCATGCGTGGCTCTGATGCATGCCTGTCATGAATACTGTCCATGCATGTATGACACTAGCGATGCATCGAATGCCGTACGTTTTTCGAATTCTGCGGACATCATCTGTGACAAAATTGTAGGTCTTGCCACGAGATGCATTTCGAAGTGAACGGAACTTTTTTGTCGCGATGGCTTTGGAAGTGTTCCTCAGAAAGACATGACTTTTCTGAGCCCACCTGTATCGTTCGCAAACTTACAACTTTCCAGTCATGTTTTCTCATGTGAATATGATACATTTTGATAATCGCGTTTCTTCGGGGTTTTTATGCGGAGTTACACCTAATATAAAAATGAATTCTAGAAAATCTCTAACTTCAAATGTGTGTGATATTGTGGAAATATCGATTTGACGAGTCCGAAGATGCTGTTCAGTTTGCTATATGTATGAACCATTTCTGATTAGAGTTGAACTGAGAAATTAATTTATAATGGTATGGTAGGTAATGAATAGGCCTAGGTTATATTACAATGTGAGTTATCTGGAAAGAGACTTTATACTAAATAAAATATATTTGAAATTCATGCTGCACATTTATGAGGTGTACGCGGAATTGTGGACAAAGTATGAACGAAACCCTCATTTCTTATGATTTTTTTGTTCTTGAATCTTTGTTTACGGCAGCGAAGTGACGCCATTGCGAAGGTCCGGAAGCGTGGACAGCCTCATGGAGTTTCCCAACTATCACTTGGACATCTCCGACAGATCGAGTTGCAGTTCCATCGTATGCCTGGCTCCTTCGATCTCGTCGACCAACATATCAACAGACTCTCCCGTCCGATCACTGGCCGTGCCGGCCGACGGTCGCACCATTCCGACATCGCCCAGCGTACCCGCCAAGCTAGAGGCGCACAGAAGGGGTGAAATACCATCCTCTCCGAGCGTACCTAACAGACTGGCCAAAGGAGTATCAGGTACGAAAACTATCCTAACGAACGGTTGTGGATAGTACGTAGTTCAATGATTCTTAAACTTTTGTCGCCCGCGGCTCTCTTTCATAATTAATGTTTTATCTGCGGCGCCCCAGAATAGTTTGGCAGATATTTTCACTTATAAAAGAACCAGTTCAAAGCATGAACAAGCACACTGATCAATATATATCCAGCTCACCGCGAAGCACAATTTCAGAAACCACTCTCACACGCGTTGAACAGCACAGGCTGGCTCCTCGTAAAGATTCTACCGTAGAACTTACGGAATTGCGCCGAAAACGTTACACTGTACTTGTGAATTGTATTTAACGTACTTAAAGGTTTCTGAAATATGCATGTGAAATGCACGCGTTCAAAGTGTAGCCAACGACCTTTCCAAATCCGAAATGATAAACAACCGATGTCCAGTGGTGCGTTTTGCGAAAATCGTGGCCAAAAACCCCAAAAACTTTTTTCCGTTCAACCCTGATTTTTTTTTCACAGATGAAGAGTGAATGAAACCCCGCTTCTCGACGCATGTTGTTTTCGCTCATCACCTCTTAGTTTTTGCCCAGAAGGGGCTGCAATATGGTTCATCAGGCAGCAGTATACCGCACATCAATCTAAACGTCTTGCCAAACCGCTCTCGTTCAGAGAAATTTCGTAGCTCTCCAGGAAATTTAGGCCGTTAATTTCTTTCCTTCAAGTGTGTTAGCAACTTAGAAATACAGTACATTTTGAATTTCGTTCTGGAATTTTTACCAAAATCATTGTTTTAATCAAGTCATTAAAAAAAAAAACATTTTTGTCAGTAGTGGTAGTAAAAAAGTGTCCTGATGTGTGTCATCTTGAAATTCCTTAACATACTTTAGCATTATTTGTAGTTTATGAAAAAAGTTAAATTAGCTCCCAATATCTGTTACCCTACTCTGACCAGCTACTTTTCTTCAACATATCCTAGCTGAGGCTCACCTAAGCAAATGCAGAATAGTTTTGAATTTAACAAAATTTCTTTAAAAATTAATTGCAGATTATTAATTAGAACTTTAAATTGAAAACTGCAAAACGTTTCAGGTTATTTTTTTTGGCTTTTTAGTTTCAAACCCAAGGTGCTTCACAAAGAGATTTGACCAAAACACTTATAAAAGATCATAGTTTAAATTTTAAGCATCAATGCACCGATTTATAAAATCGCTCAAATAAATGAACACAGAATGAAGCTTTAAATGCTAAAATTAATCAAATTTGATAGGTGCACTGAAAACGGAAAAATAATAAATCGCAAATCTCGACTGGTCTGAAAAAACACTCCATTTTCTGCGAAGTACTCGGCAAAGAATCGGCAGTGAATCCATATTAGAATTTGCCGAGAGTAATAAGAGAACAAAAACGAAGGAAAATAACTGATTTAATTAAGGAAACAGCAAATACCTAAATGACCTTATCAAAAACTTAAATAAGTTTGAAAAGATTCTTTTTTTTGGAAAAATTCTCAAGAAGTGCTGCATCAATTAATAGCTTTTCCTGATCCATTCATATCTAGCATGAGGAAACAACGAAGAAAATATTTAAGATTAGGGGACGTTCAAGAATTACGTCATCATCGATGGGGGTTTCCAATTTGCTTACTTTTGATGACAAAGGGGGGGGGGATTTGAAAGATGCTTACGTCATCAACCACAGTTTATGAAAATATTAAATATTTTTAATGACATCTTACTCGGTGCGCCAAAAACGAGAAAAACCTTTCGATAGTTTGTGGGCACTTGAAGTAACATTCTCTATCATTATGCCGCGGATCACTTAAATAATCTGAGAATGTGCCGCGGGTAACTTGAGTAATGTAGAACCACACTGGGGGGCCACTTAAGTGATCTAAAACTACGTCACATGTCACTCAAGGGATCTCTGAATGTGTCACGGATCGCTTAAGTGTTCTGGAACTGTGCCCCGTGTTATTTAAGTGATCTAAAATTGTGCCACGGGCCGCTTAAATGCTCTGGAATTGTACTACGGGACACTTAAGCGATCGGTAAATGTGCCGCTTAGTTCATTTTTACAAAATTAGGTTTGAGGAGGGCAGGCCGCATCAGACAACCCCAGGGCCATATTTGGTTCGCGGGCCAAGGGCCTTTATGCGATTTATCATTATATGGCTCAGAGGGTGCGGTCGCAATGAATTTATTAAAGATATAAATTTTGAGTTCATAGCCTTCAAATAAGCCGCTGTGGTGGTCGAGTGGTCATAATGACGGACTCGCATCGCGGGAACCCGGGTTCGAGCCCCACCGTCACCACAGTGGTGGTCGGCTGAAGTTGGTTTTCTGTGGTTCCCAACTTCAAGGCGCAAATGCGAGCCGATCTCCCCGTTAAAAAGTCTCGCCACAGAGAGCAACAGTCCTACAAACAGTTCAAATATTCAGTCACTACAGATCACTCACTTCGCTTCTGAGATATAGATGGCAGCACTGAAAAATCATACACAACACTAGATACGCACTCAGACTGTTAGGTACACGCACTAGGTCCGGCACAACTCACTAGGTAGTAAATTGCCTATGGCAATAGACCTGAGTTGTGCTCGGTTTGAAAAAAAAAAAAAAAAAAAAGCCTTCAAATAACGTTGAAATTAACAGAAATTGATTATAATAGCATATAAAAGTATTTTCTTCCGAAATTTCAAATTTACAAAAAAATGTATTATTTTTGCATTAAAAAAATAAATTTTTGACCGTGGGAAAGGAGCACGAGAGAAACCCCCTATTCCCCCCCCCCCGTGTACGTCTCTGATCCCACCAATATGCGTTAGAATTCAGAGGTGCAGAGCTGATGACGAAATTTTGCTGACAATGGGGGGGGGGGTCAAAAATGGCTAAAAATTTGCTTACGTAACACTTGAACGACCCCTTACCACAAGAAGTCTTCAATAACGCAAAACCGGTTTTGACAATTTAAAATGAGCGGTATTGTTAATAAATTATTATTTATGATCATAATCATGGTATGCAATACAATTAATAATATGGACCATAAGATATTACACCCAGACCTCGACCAGAAATATTTTTTCCATCCATTATGAACTTTTTATTATGAATTTCTGCGTTAAAAGAACGTTTTACGCTTATCTTAACTTCCTATTTCTACTTCTTTTCTAAATGCGAATTCTCTCTAGAATTCTCAACTAATTATTCGTATGCAGCATTCTTATGTAATTTTAGGCTTTAAATACTAACATGTTACTTCAATTCAAATATTATACAGTGTATGTTATAATGGGATATCGTGAACAAATCCATATGCTATGTATTAACCGTATATATAATACAAACATATTTTTTATATCTATTTCATTTCCTTAAAATCCCTTCAATCACATAATCTTCACTCTGACGTTAAAAAAGCATAATATTTCTTGTTCCAAGCAATTTGCTAAAATATGAAACGTATTTCAAAGCGAGTAAAGATTTTCCACCACATTCTTCACAGAAAGCACCGCTTTTGCGGTACATGAATATTTGATTGCATTCTTATATTGACTGCACGCTGTTGTTTCCATTGGTATAGCCATAATAAACTCAGAAGTGTTACAAAGCAGCCTTAGCTCATATTTAGAAGTATGTTTCTCAATTTTTCGATAATAATGCAGATGATATTGCGATAATAATACATATATACACACACATATGTACTGCCAAATACTACTCTTTTTGTTGAATTTATGGGCGTGTGTATCATTTCTCTGTTGTAAAAATTCTAATTCCGTATCAACTCAGGGACGTGCCTAGAGGACAGAGAAGGGATTTTAGACCATTTACCTCTCAGCAAAGCCGAGAGGAAGCGCCTCGAGAAAGTCGACAAAATCAACATCGATCTGCAAGGTGAGAAAAGTTCGCTCCGAATCGAAAAACTTCGAGCTTTTTCTCGCTTACATTCGATTTTTATTACAGTATTTCTGATGGATATCAAAAAAATCGGTTTATTCCTTTTTCTTATTTTTTCTCTCTCCATGATTTAACATAACTGACAGTAGTATAAAATTCAATTTTTTTTTATCGGTTTGAATAATAAGCGATAATTTACGAAGCATCGTTTTCTGTCTCATTCGAACGCAGCGCTCTTTGTGGCAGTGGAGCACAAACAACTCGAAAGGGCAAGAACTATTTTGACGACCACTGACGTGAACGTCAACTGGTGAGTAAAGACATTTTACTAAGTACCGTACACATATCTTCCTGCAGCAGCGTCCAGAATAGGCGAGGCAATTATTCATGAACGGACGAGAATAACTCCAGACAGACTCTTTTAAAATTCGCTCCATGCATCCATCATTCGTTGGTTGGCCTTTACACGCAGCACCACTTCTTTTCAGCAAAAGATTTTACGTGAAACCAAAATGTTTTCTTTTTACCCCTTTTGTACGAGGATTTTCCATCAAAAATTAAAGAAACTGCAGTCGGAGTGGAGTGTTTTTAGTCAAATCCCACTCTAAATAAATATACAGTCGAATCCCGTTTTAACGAATTCCGTTATAGCGAAAATACTCTCGTTTTAACGAATTCCGTTATAGCAAAAATCTCGTTTTAACGAATTCCGTTATAGCGAAAATCTCGTTTTAACGAACACTTTTCTAATCCCTCAAATAAGTTTACATAGGAACAATGCTAGGTAACCTGGAATTCCTTTATAACGAAATTTCGTTTTAACGAAGTGATTCCTCCGGTATCTTGGCGCTCGTTATAACGGGATTCGACTGTAATTCCAAGTAGAAATCGGTTTCGGTTCGTGCGATTCGTTGCTCCCATTGTTTTATCGTCGAAACATTTGCTTCTTTTCTCTCTGACCTTGAATCAAGTTCGACCGGATGCGGATAAAAACAACGCAAAAAATAATACGCTTTATATAATCACGTGTGCGAGCGTTATAAATACAACGCTTGTATGTTTAATGTGCATGATATACAGTGTAATTAATTAATTTGGAGACTTTATTGTTAATTAATTTGTGTTGGACACACCCCAGGTCCACATTTGTACAGATGTCTGAGACTATGGCCGGGATTACACTATAAAAGTTTAATAAAAGTCCTTTTATAAAACTTGAAAAATGCTACCAATAAGAGATCATCGATTGCATTTTCTAGAATGTAACCAATAATCTTATAGGCGGCATTTTTCAAGTTTCATAAAAGTACTTTTATCAAACTTTTACAGTGTAATCCACGCCTAAGATCCAACAATCATAGAAGTCACGACATTTCAGAAACAAGCTACTCGCCGAGATTCTTATCATTGCTGATAAATGAGAGCCCCTCCGTATTTTTGGCACTAACATTGAGCCTCATGGAGAGATAGAGATGGTGGTGACGAAGTAATTTGGAATAGTGGGCACCCTTGAGAGGCAGTAAATTAGCGCATATGGTGGTCAGTATTCAACAGTGCCAAGATTTTAATTTCTTTTATTTTTTGGCAAATTTTGAAAAAATTGAAATAATGGCATATGGCTTTCTGGTACGTTTATAATGATAAAAGGCCTTTTCATTTTTTTTGTCCACCCACGAAACGCTATGTACCAGTTTATAATGTCACTGATTTTTTTTTCTTTTTGATGTATGTAACTGAAACTTTATTACATTTTGTCGAGTGTGTTTTCACTCCATCATAAAAACGCAGACATAGATTATATAACCCCATTCTTTTCATCATAATCTATTACTATAAGATAGAGTTGTTACAGAACACAGCAATTCCTGTGAACACATGAGACGCTCATTCTGTTCTTTTTACCGCTATGTTTTTTCATCCGAAAGAAAGATCCCAGTTGTTCCTTTTTCGAGAAAAGAAAAAAAAAATGATGAAGTTAATGTCCTTGTAGTGGAACCCAGCTGTCTGCGGCGAGCGTTATCAAATTCCAAGTAAATGAAACGCAGATATACACTACATACATACGTCAGGCGCAGGAAGAACTTACCCGCGATTGTGCATCCGGTGACTCTAACCTATACGCTCGTGTGTGTATTTCTGTGCAAAAACGAAAAGTTGTTGGTGTTTATCTTTCTCGGCTTCTACGTAATCTTTGCTCAAACGATTCCCACTGTAAGTGTGTTTGAAGATACTTGTGACAGCCACGAGAGATGGTAAATAGTTCGGCACAACGACGACCCGACGCAGAAAAGGACGAGTATTTCCAGGGTTTAGAGCCATTCGTAAGTAAATATCTCGCAGTAAATAATATAAGCACTATATGCGACTACGCTCTTGTACCAACCGAGCGCAAACCCATCCGTTCACATCTCCTCCCAGATTTCAAACCTATGCTCATGGGCGTGACTGTGGGAGCATATGTGCTCCCTTTACACTATTTGTCCCTGCTAATCAGATTACGCTTTTGTTTTGCGCCGCGAAAAGCCCGTCGTCTATATCAGCGTTTCTCAATCGCTGGGCCCTGACATCAGTCAAACCAGGCCGCGAGTTATTCGTTGTTTCATTTTTCCCTATTTATTTTATATCATTTTTCAGTGAAAGTGGAGAAAGTTGAATCTCGATTCAAAATTTATTATTAAGTCTGAACAAATAGTTTTCCAAAAGGTCAATCTTAAAAAGATGCCTTCTTTTTAGCATCCGCCTGTGAAAAGCAATGTTGATAAATCTCATCCCTGAATGCACTTCATTTCTCCAGGCTTACTTTTTAGGTGTGTGGACTCATCTGACCTTACTTTATTTTAAAGTGAACAACGGATGAGTCTGATGGCTTGGAGTGACTTGAAAAAGTGCATAACCTCTGGCCCACGAAAACTGTTCCGAAAGAAAGTATCTGTGCCATAGAACAGGTTTCGTACACAAGCTTACCGTTTCGCATATAAGGACCACCGACCAAAAGGGTATTATACCCCCCCCCCCCCTACACTAAATTGGGACCCATTCATTTTAGCTTCCACTATGGATTCGGGCCTGTGATTAAAATTAAACCACTACCCAGAATAGATAGATCCCAAGTTAGAAAGTTATGCTGGTGTTGGTTTTTGAAATTTCCATTATGCAATATAAATGTGAAAAACTTTCAAAATCACGGAACATTTAATTTTGCCAACGAAAGATTGCCAAACCACCCAAATGACCTACACTCTCCCAAAGGTTGAGCACCCCCTATGTAAAGTAACCAGAAATAATTTTTTACATAAGACACGTGCAAACTGAGAGTGTGTACTCGAGTAATCAGAGAAACTTGCGTAAATAATTTGAGCTTGAACGCGTATTTTTTTTAAAGATTAACACAGAAGATCCCACTTATATATTGCGACTTATTTTCATAGTTCCCCCGCCCTCTAATTAATATTCATCGATATTTCTCATTTAAAGCGTTTTCCCACTTACAAAGTTTTCATGAAAAAAAAAATCATAAACGCAGGATCCAATGTATAACAATGTATAAATGATGCAAGTCAATTTCAACAAATTTTTGCTCATTATAATTTTTGACTTCTCTTTCTCTCTCAAACTACTCTTAACTACATTAACCCTTTTATAACTCTACGGAGGTAGATTTTGCTGACCTTTAATCTGAAATTGGTTGTTTTCTTTATTCCGGACAAGGGGCTGTATATGCTAAAAGTAAAAATAAAGTAGAAATGATTAAAACATTTTTTTTTGCTGGATGAAGTAAAGAATGATGCACTGCGGATTCAACAAATCAGTACATTTCTTTGGGAACCTCCGAAATTTTGAACCTGTTTGGTTCAAATGTCGTATTGAAAATATTGTATTGCTTTTCTTTCGGGGAAAACACCGAGAATTGCTTCTGAAATTCATCTTTTCCATAAAGAATCCGCATCAGGAAGCAAAATATTTTTACTCTGGATGCGTCTCTTGAAGAATTAATCTAATAAATCTCTCTTGAGAAGAAAAAATATTCTTAGTGCTGGGGGAAAAAAGAAGAAGAGAGAAATAAGAAGTCTGAAAACAGTGTAGAAAAGGATAGTTTCCATTTCTTTCTTTCCCCCCCTGATTCTTTTTAATAACGAAATAAAAGACGGGAGCACTTTGATGATCAATGAATTCCCGCCTTAAATTAATTTAATTTTTAACATTTTAGATGAAAAAATAAGGAGATGGAAGGGGAAAAAGAAACTTTATTTAAAAGAATTCTTAAAAATGATATAAATAATTTTTGTATTGACATAATTCTTTTACATCATGATGTAAGAGAGAGAGAGTAAAAATACTTTTTTCCCCCTTACTTAAAAATCGTGAAATGTGAAGCCGATGTAGTGATTTATACTTAAATATTAATTGTGTGTTTGTTTAGAGGTTTCTTTGGAACTTCGTTGGTACAGTTCGTACTTTACAGCGCTTTCCCATTATGAGGAAGCTCCCCTCCATGATATTTGTCCCTTTGCGTTTTTTTGTATAGCTTATAAGTTCTGCTGAAAAGCCGAATTCACAAGTGCCTTGCTTAATCGTAAGGGACTTTTTTAACAATGAAGTACCGTTGTCTCCTGATGGGGTCCTTGGGGTCGAAGTCGAATCGATGGACCACGAAGCAGTGTTCGCCAATATGTATTTAGATGCGTGCAAAATTCAGTTTTACTCCTCAAAATTTCGTTGAGGAGTGAAAATACACCTTCAAAAATATCAGGTAATTTTTTGAGTAGAGTTATTTCTCATTGAAAAAAAATACCCTTAAAATTTTGGAAAGGGGTGAAATTACCCTTCAAGAGTATATTTTCGGATAACACTGCCGTTAAGGGCTAATCGTTCAAGACGATCCTAGAAGGTTTCAAAAACATTATTGTTTCATCTACATTTAACAGAATCTCGAGAGGACTTTTTGACGTTTCTTGTATTTCGTAAGCTTCTTTGGTATCAAAGCAAAGGAAATATACAGCGAGAGTATACAGCCTTTACAGATGTGCAAGATACTTCCTAATTGATGATTAGTTGAATACAGGGTGGCCATAAAACAACTTTGGCGATATACGAGTCTCTAGCTGCAGCAAAAATCAACAGATGCGAATGAAATTCGAGCTATAGATGTTTCGAAGTATACTCTTGAGGATAAAAAGAGCAACCTAAACCAGCTTTTGCGGTAACAAGGTTGTTTTTTCGTCCACATCAGACAGGAATATAGACGGTACAGAGATAGGGGAAAAGGGTGGCGATGTGCCATTAACGAAAAATTGTATCATTGGCATTAGGGGCAGGGTGAATATAGCCATCCCCCCTAGATTACCATGAGCATCCTCAGTGAACTACTTTTCCCATTTCGAAAACCATGTATTCGCTTATGTACGAGAGTTCAGATAAATCACTCAAGGACAACGCATGACATGCGTGGAGTAGAAAAAAAAACAGTCTACAACAGTTACCCAACTGTGTGCTGCGGTGCCCTAGTTCGCCGCCGACCTTTGTCAGGAGTGCCAGCATTGAGAAAGGTTTTTCGTAGATATTCTTTGTTACACTGCTCTGGGGAGCTACGAATAAGCGCTGGTTAGGCAAGGGGTGCCACGAGTGGAAAACGTTTGAGAACCCCTAGTTCAGCCAGGGGCGTCGGAAGCATTTCGATTTGATTGCTGAATCAATGCTGGGGGGGGGGGGGGTTCCTCGGACCCGTTCTAAAAATTTCCGTTGAGATTTGAGCACCCACAACCCCGGCTCTAAAGTCACCAACCAGAGGTGTACAGAGGTCCTAAAAAGGTTTGAGAGGCCTACTAGACGACTTATCTATGTTAGTTCAGGTGTTCAAAAACTAGGGAAAGGTTTTTCCTCGTATTTGGTATTCCTAAAAAACATGGAAAATAAAGATGCTATTAAGAATATTTCATATTTTCATAAAATGTGGTTGATGACGTAAGCATCTTTCAAACTTACCCCCCCCCCTTCCATTTTCATCAAAAGTCAGCAAATCTGAAACCCTTCCCCCTCCGAATGTCGACAATAAGAATGACGCATAACCATGTGAGCTAGGGTAGGGTTCCGTTTTTCTTCTCATTATCGAACGCGTACTCCAAGAAACACCTATATCTCGAATCTCATTTGCTTGCGTCGATTTTTGCCGCCGCTAGGGGCTTGTATATCGGCAGAGTAATTTTATGATCACTCTGAATTTCATACGGTTACCTTATCGCGGCGAGATGGCGTTGATGTTTCCTTTGTAGGTTTTTGGGACTGTATTTCTAATTGCATCCATCCTTTAAGAAAGTTCGGAATCAATTAAGTGATGGAAACCTGGGTGCATCTGGTTCTTCAGATGGAGATGCGCAAGATGTCTACCGTTCGTGAGCTACAAATTGGAGTATTAATCAAATTACACACTCTTACTTTTCAGGAACACGTTTTGTTGGACGCATTTGGCCCATGGGAAGGAGTTTGCGCACCCTTTGTGCAATCTGTAAAGTGGTCAAATAAAAACTTCTCGGCAACATCTTGAATCGTACTTAATCGAATTCATGTACCAAAATACTTGGGACGCACGTGATAATGCTTTTAATGCCATACTTAAAGTGATTGTAGAATTAGTTTCAAGGAATAATCGGAAATTCCATAACAATGTATATCGTACTCTTTATGATATGATCACGCAAGTAATATTACGTCCAAACGTCAGTGGAAGAAAAATTCAAACAAATTCTCTGTATTTTTTTCCTCTCTCTCCCCACCATCGCAAAACTCTATAGTAACCCTATCTGCTGAAGTGACTTTTTCTTTTCTTTCCCTCCTTTTTTTCCGTACATATAATGCTTCTTTCTACTATATGCATGCAAAAGCGAAAAAGAGGACTAAAAAAATCCTCTCTTATCTACCTTATGTATTACACTTTTCCTTTTATATTTTCTTCCCCCCCCCCCATCCTTCTTCCAACGTGCTGTTAGGTTAGGACAAGGTCACCAGATGTATCAGCGATTCATTACATAGCGACAGTCCAAATTTCCTGCCAAAAGCTTGTATGTGAAGTGGTTATATTTCCCGTTGTTTCGAGATTTTTTTTGTTAGCGTTTTGTTGCTCATCGCCAATTTTGCCAAAACCGTTAAAGGATCCGCCCGCTAATATGTAAGAACCGTTGACTTATTCAAAACCAAATACCTAGTGATCATTGATGATTTTTGTCGCACCACGGTCATTTTCTGCACACGAGGGCTAATTAGACCGGGACCTACAATTTATTACCGATTTCGAACGGCAACCTTCTTTATGCTCACCAAGAGGTTGCTGCGTTAACCCCTCGATGTGGTTTCGGATCTTTTTCTTCGGTCACGTCGCCGTTTCTGTTGTACCCCTGTGTCAGAAAAGTTTCTGACAATTACGAACCGGGTATCGAACTCGCGACACCTCTAAATATCCTTTGGTACTTTAGGCGAGCATCTTATCGACCTGGCCGAGCCCCGAATACCTAGTGCTTTTTACATCAGAGGGACTTCATTCACTAAGCAACATTCGTACGGTGAAATTGATTCGAATTTTAGGATTTATACCGAAATTGCTTTTATTAACGTGTTAAAAAGTTTTTCATTCTAATAAATAATCAAAAAATTTATATTAAATTAATGTGTAAAAAATAGAGGAAATATAATCGAAAAAAAATGTGGAAATTACTTTTTAATCAAATTTGACCCTCTATGGTTCACCCCCCCCATAAAAAACTTATTGAAAATTCTTCTTTCAAATACGGATGTATGTAAATGGGTGTCGTTTTAGCATATTTTTAATTGAAACGATGCATCAACACAGCAATTCAATTAATTAGAGAGAATTTTTTAATTAGCTAAAATGGTTAATTAGAGTGAAGATATACAGGTTTGTTTTTATTTCAATGTTATTCAGAAACAGATAAAATATTGTTCAGCAAATTTGACCAAATTTTTACCTTGAACATATTTTCAATCCCTTCACACACGGTTTCGTGTTATATTTATAAATCTCTAAACACGCAAAATTTCAGCAGCTCTCAAAAAATGACACCGGCAAGGAATCAACTCTTTCCAGATAAAAAAAAATATTGCATTTACATTGCCGTGTTTTGTATAATGGAATAACACTAAAACATATGCTTTCTAAAATACCAAAAAAATTGAGAAAAGAAATAGCCACAATGGGTTATTTTTTTACAACATATTCATATACAGGGTGTCCTGTAAGTCCTAATTCGGTCTTTATTTCATTTCGTTTTGCAAATTTGGAAAAATTGATTCTACACATTTAAATATTCACAAAAATATAAAAAAAGTCCTGCGGATTTGATATGGGTAACTCAAAAAATAAAGAAGTGAATATTAATATTTTGTGTGAACGCGCTGTCATTCAAACAACAAATGATCATGGACAGCGCGGATAAAGACCCCACTGACGCCACAGTGGTAGTCGGCTGAAGTTGGTTGTCTCTGGTTCTCAATTTCAAGAATGCGAGCCGATCTCCCCGCTGAAAAGTCTCGCCACAGAGAGCAACGGGCCTACAATGGTACAAATATTCAATAATTACATTTCACTCACTTCACTTCGAAACATAGATGGCAGCACTGAGAAAAATCTGTCACAACACTAGATACGCACTCAGACTGTTAGGTACACATACACATAGTCACGCTTTCGGCACAACTCAATAGGTAGTGAATTGCCCATGGCCATAGACCGGCGTTGTACTCGGTTTGAAAGAAAGAAAGCAAGCACAGACAAGAAAAGAACAAGTTTCTAGAGGACAAAAAAAAAGGGGGGGGGAAGAAGAAGAGGAGCTACACTGTGAAAAGTGAGGAACTTTTTTATAGATCTCGACAAGAAGCACGAGAGGCGATAAGCAGCCAACTGTTGCCATATTCATTAATTTTTTGCGGCTTTACTAATTGCGTTCCGCCGCTATTTTTTTTATTTTTTTTGGTTTTTATGTGTTTCTGGGTGAGATGCCCGTACTTGAATTTTTCCAATTTTTTTTGAGGACGAAACACTTTCGAACCCTTTCCTTGTAAGGGCATTATTCACCGCGATATTTGAATTAAAAATTTGGAGAAAAGTTGGGAACACACCAAAAGTAAACACGCAAAGCTTCTTCCCCTTATTTGTGCTGTTCTTTCCCAGCTTTTCTCCAATTTTTTAGTTCAACTATGTCATCGAATGACATATTGAAATAGGGATTTTTGTTTGTCTTTGAGCAAAAACTTCATAATTCGAAGTTGGTGGACGAGGGGGTTGTATAAAAATTCAGATTTTTTTTATTTTACGGCACACTGTATTTTCACTGTTGAAACGGGTACAGAGGGATTTTTGAACACATTTTAAGCATTTTTTTCAATTAGAACCATATCTCTACGAAGAACGGTTGATGAGATAACGGCCACATTAAAACTCACACGATACCCCGTATATACGGGACCATAGAGGGGTCAAGAAAAATCGATAAACGATTAACTAAAATGAGTTGCAAATGAAAATTCACAGAAGTTCGTAGATAATTGATTTTGAATTAGAATTGAGATCTTTTCTGTTCACCTGCGAGGTTCTCTTACTATGCTGAAATATTATACTCGCTGGCGTATCATTTGGTTTTTTCGTTTCTATTCCAGTACGAACAGTGAAAACTTCACTCCACTGGATATCGCTGTGATGACACTTGACATATCAATGTCGAAACTGCTACAATCCTATGGTGCTAAAGAAAGCACAAGATGTAAGTATAACTTTTGATATGTGCCGTGTAAGTAAAGGGTGTCCCGTAAATAGTATAGAAATTCATGAAAATGGAAGTAATTGGTGTATTTTAATGCTGTTTGCATCTTACGAACTTGAACCTGAACCCTTCTTCCGTCTCCTCTGCTTCCGAAACGTTCGTAAAGCTTCAGCTGATAATTCATGACTGAGATAAACCAACTTCAGCAATAGTGCTTTATCCGCATCACAATCACAATGAAAACCTTATGTAAGCGCAAGTAACCTAGACATTCAGAAACGAGCTCTTAATCGTACATTTTACAGGTTTCTAATTCGAATATTGCCGGTGATGTGCTTTAGTGCAGCGCCCTCTATCAATAAAAATTCAAACTGATTTTTTTCCTCACTGAAGGAAAAATATCTGAGAACAACTTTTTTTTTTTGCAAAACACATTCAAATATAGCAATTTCTTCAATTTTATGAATTTTTAAACTATTCGGAATTAATGGGACACCCTGTACATACAACGTGTGTAAGTATTATTTATATTAAAGTAAATTTAATTGTAAAATTTTAAGTTGTAATGATTAAATAATAGGAAAACTTCGATCTACGTTGGCCATCGGATCGACTAGTCGCAACGGTTTTTGCTCTCTGAAATAGTGTTATTTCGAATCGTCAGTATAATGACGTGTGTTTTCGCCTAAGAGTTGCGAGTTTTTGCGTATCGACACGGACATCGGTTGGTTTCCGAAACTTTTTCCCGTGGTTTGTTTTGGTCGTACGGTCTTGCCCAGGGTAAAAACCTGGCCCTGACCATAGATGTGGCTCGTCAGGGGTAAGTTCTCGACATTTTCGACTGCGTCATGCCACTCTGCTGTATCTATAGAAATCCCGTTGACAGGGCCCAAATTTTGGGGCTGGATTCGAGCTCAATATGATGCAGGCAATGATGGTTTTGTTGATGACTGTGAAGTGATTAGAGAGTTATTAGATGTAATTTCAGTGTATGTCGAGTATCTGGTAGAGCCATCGAATGGAGATATATGCCGTAAACTAGTAATTGAAGCTGTCAGATTTTTTAACAATTTGGATGGTTTTGATTGTATACATAAACTGGCTAGTGCTTTCAAAAAAAGCTTTCGCTTTGAAACAGATGGTAAAGTGCCAGTAATTAGTAAAAAAGTTAGGCCTACACATAAAGCAAAATGTGTTAAGGAAGGTCAAAATTTTTTAGATGAAAATAGTGTTTCCTTTGTACCAAATTCAAATAGTGATACTAATGGTTGCCATTTGGTATGTCATGCTCAAACCTCAGTATTTACTAACGGTTGTACCTCTGTGGAGGACACTAAATCTTTGGATAAACATGATAATTCTTCTGTTAATGACACCGATAAATATAGTGATGCTAAGGATTGTCATGTAGTGTGTAATGCTCATATATCAGAAGGTGTAATTAGTGATGGTAACACCTTAAATGTCACAACATTTTTTGATGAAAATAGTGTTCCGAATGGTGATAATTCTGACAAATATAGTGGCACAAATGATTATAATTTAATGTGTGATGCTCGAACTTTAGAAGATGTTCCTAATAATAGTGTCACTCTGAATGACAAAAAAATTTTGGATGTAAATTGTGTCTTTACTACTAATGGTTCTGATATGTATGGTTGCTCTACTGATTGTCTCTCAGAGTGTAATGCTCAAACCAATGAAATTATTCTTAATGGTGGTATCACTTTGCAAGATAAAACTGATGTTGTTAATGATTCTGTGCTTTCTAATAAATATTTGTTGAAATGTAATGCTTGTGCACATGATAAACGTGATACTGCGCACACTAATGCTCTAAAGCACTGCGTTCCTAACGTTGGAGGTGCTGATCATGCTAAAATTCATAAAACTTTTTCTCACATTGTTTGTAACTCCCAGTCTGAATGTAACGTTCTTTTGGAAGGGAAAACTCATGTTGATGGTACACAACTGTCAGTTGACTCGGGTATTAGTGGCTATAGCAAAGCCTCAAATGAGTCTGCTACTTCAAACTGTTTCTTGAGCGAGAATACGTGCGCTAATGACAGGTTAGCTACTGTGAAAAGGGGTGACCACTCTGTCATGGACGTTCTCAATGTATGTAATGACCTTAATGCTTCTGATTCCCTGAGCAGTGATTGTGGTTTGGACTGTTTAACCTATGGTATTAGAATTTCTAATGTTTTTGCTCCTTTGAGTACTTCTGATCCCATGAATGCTACAGAGAACGATGATGACATGATGGGCACTCCAAAAAATTCTGATGCTAATGTCAATAATATCATAAGTGATGTTGAGTATAAACAACATCACTACATACATGATTTACTCAACATACATGTTGAGTAAATCTGACTCCTTATCGGAGATGCAAAATAGTGTGTTAAAAAATAAAACGAGTATAACTAGAAAAAACAAGAAATCTAGGAAGAAAGCGAAAAATAATTATTGTGATAAAAATCTAGATAATGAATCTGTTATTGATTTTATGAACAGTGAAGATGTAAACGCTGACCTTGTTGGTGATAATGCGACATTCAAAGCAAATAAAAAGAAAAAAGGGAAGAATAAAAAGAAAAAGATCCCTACTCATGATGCTGCGGTCCCTGGTACTAGTGGACTTTCTACAGCTGAGCTAAAAGCAGCAGAGAGGAAAGGACAGATGGAACTTATAAATTCTAAAAAAGATGACAATAAGAATAAACTGACAAGCTCAACCCAGCTCTCTCGGGTTAAGTCTTCCAAAAAACAGGTTGTGTCTGTGACCCATCAGCTTGACAAAGATAGAACACAGCTTGCTACCAAGGCTGCACTCATTAACAAACCTGGTCCTCAAAGACCCCCTACGGATACTGGTGTTCCTGCGGATGTAGCTAAAGAGGATGGGGAACTTTCTGACGAATCAGAGGATGACAGTGACCACAACAATGATTACTTCACGCAAGTGAACCACAGAAGAAAGAAATCGGGTATTCCCCAAATAGTTATCACCAAATGGGGTGAGAACTGGATTAATGACTTCAAAAGAATTAGGGGGATGTGATGTGCGAATTTCCTCCGGTAGCCAAACCAACATCGAGAAATATATTATTAAATGTCTTTTCTGAAAAAATCATAGAACGGCTACTAAGTATTTAAATGAAAAGAATCTGGAATACCACACATACCAACTAGACAGTGAGAGATCTCTAAAATTCGTCATCAGAGGCCTTCCGGCGAACACCAGCTTTGATGACATTAAATCAGACTTGATCAACAAGGGTTTTGAGATAAAAAAAATCTCCAATATGAGAAATTATTCCACTGGGCGTATTCTACCACTGTTCTTGATAGAAGTACCTATCAGCAGCAAAGAAATTGCCAACTTAGTTGATATTCAAGACGTACCAATTGAAATAGACCGTTACAGAGGTAATAAATTCCCTCTACAATGTAGAAATTGTTTATTATTTGGACATTCATCATACTACTGTTTTAATTCACCAAACTGTGCTTTTTGTGCCCTTGGACACAGCACCAGAGATTGCCCCTCCAAAGGGAATCAATCTAAAATGAAATGTATTATGTGTGGTGGTCCACACACTGGAATTTTCACAGGCTGTCCACAAAGACCTTCCAGTAGAAGTGACGGGGCAAGAACTTTTCTTTTCTTCCCAAGCTACCTCCCAGCTTAATGAACTTTCCCTCTTTGGAAAAAAGTTCTAACAAGTCTGAAACAAGTCAACCCCTTCACATCTTCAGTCCTTCGTCCACAAGTGGGCTACCGTCTAGACCTCGAATAAATCCTTGGAACATAGGAGCTAACAATAATGACAAGCAGCCGACTCAAGACCAAGAACCCCCTGTGGAAATAACGAGGAAAGGATTACATATTTTGGGGCAAGGCAAGCCACAGCTTTCCATGGAAGAATTATCAGCGGAGCTGCACAACAAATTTTTAGAGGCAGAGCGTGAAAAACTTACTAAATTCAAAGCCAGCGAAACAGGAATGAGATATAAAGAAGTCTTAGAAGATTTCATGACCCATCATGCTGTACAGGACAAACTTGAACTGGAGTTGGAAGTGACGAATCAGGGTAAGGGTGTGTCTTCAACAAACCTCTCCCTTCTACGGCCTTCACTTTTCCGGAACTATAATGACACCAAATGTGATCAAACCTACATCATAGTCGAAAGTATAGAAGAGAATATAGACAGAGACTTACCAAATAATGACAACTCACAAAATAAAGTTTTAGTCCATCCAACAGCAGCAACTCATTCCCCAGCTCAAAATATTGAACAATTACTGAACCTCTTAGAACCGTTCTTGAGGGAACTGGGTCTATCCAGGGACAAAATTGAATTCATACTGCAATTTTTGATAACTATAATCTCACACTCCAACAATTAGCACGCCAAGACTTGCCAGCAGCAAACCGCTGCGTATTATGGCATGGAATGCCACAAGTCTGAGAAATGACCTTAGAGAGTTTGGGCAGGCACTCTACGACATGGAAATTGATGTAGCCCTCGTATGCGAAACATGGTTGAAGCCTTCACACACCACTAACATATTTAACTACACCTGCCTCAGAAAAGATAGACTAAACGAAAGAGGAGGTGGAATAGCAGTCTTCATCAAAAATGATATACCATTTAAAGAACTTGATACACCAGACTCCGACTCCATGGAATATCTGGCAGTTACCATCTTTATTAATAGGCATCCAATATCTCTATGTGCAATATACAAGCCACCTAGAAAAAGACTTGACCTGAATCTACTTAACTTTCTGATCAACACCAACAATCCAATTCTACTGGCTGGGGACTGGAATTGCAAAAGTCCTGCCTTCTGCAGTAACAGATCAAATTCCTGTGGTAGAATTCTGGAAAGATGGTGTAGAAACAAATGCCTACAAATACACTCCAGTTCCACACCAACCCACCACCCTGGAGGGCGGGGTACACCGGATGTACTTGACTATGGTCTTTCTAAAAACTTTCGGAATAATGTTGACTTAGAATCGTTCACTGGCCTCAACTCAACACATAATCCAATCATATTCACGATTGATCTAACAAGGCCTCAAGATGTTCCTTTCTGCCTTGCCACTGACTGGAATAAATTCAGGGATCTGCTAGATGTTGACGAAGTTCTCGAGCTTCGGCATGCAAACAAGGAGGAAGTTGATGCAGCAACGGTCATCTTTTCGGACAGTATTAAAGCCGCATTACACAATTCAACTAGAAAAATCAAATATCTGGGAAACAAATTTGGAATCTCTCTTGAGCTAAAGGAAAAAATTAGACTCAAAAATAAAATAAGAAAATCCTGGCAAAGATTTCGTCGCCCTTTGGATAAAGTTGCGCTCAATCGACTGGAAAAGGAAATCAGGAAAGAAATCAAAGGATTCGTCAACGAGCGCTTTTCGAACTTCGTTGAAGAGGCCACTGCGAGTGAAGGTTCCCTTTGGAAAGTTTGGAAGATCTGTAAAAAGAAAAGCAAGAAAATTACCAAAATTCAAAACGAACGAGGTGAATTGGTTACTGACGCTGAGATAGCGGAAGTGCTTGCCGAAACTTATGAGGGTCAATTCAAACCTAACACGAATCAACCGATTGGCACTCAGCGGGAACACTTGCATAAAATTGAGGAATTTCTCAACAGGCCACGTCATCAGAGTCTTAGTGGGTTTCAAGATTCAGAGCTAACAACTATGGAGGAGGTTAGAGAACTTATTAACAAGCTCACGATCAAAAAAGCCTCTGGACTGGATGAAATCTCCAATCTTGCTCTCAAAAATCTGCCCCTATCTGCCCTTATGACTCTCACCAACATTTTTAATAGCTTGTTAAAAACTTGTCACTTCCCGAAGATATGGAAGCTTTCAGTAATCAAACCTATCCACAAATCTGGCTCTAACCCTCTCATAGCCAAAAATTTCCGACCGATCAGCCTTCTGAGCAATATATCTAAGCTGTTTGAGCGTATTATTCTTATACGATTCAATAACTATCTCGAATCTTCTAATTTTCTTCGTCCTGAGCAGCATGGATTCAGAAGAAACCACTCCTGTGTCACACAGCTGCATCGAGTCGTAGAATTCGCAATACAAGCCTTCAACCACAAGGATTTCACCTGCGCAATGTGCTTGGACATTAGTAAGGCGTTTGACAAAACGAATCACGTAACTCTGTTGGCCAAGCTTGTTGAATACGGTTTTCCTGACCACTACGTGTTGTTCTTCAACAGCTATCTTAAAGACAGGCATTTTCTGGTAAAAAATGGAAATGCTTGTTCTTCTGTTCGTCCAATAAGAGCCTCGGTTCCCCAAGGATCAGTTCTTGGGCCTCACCTCTTCTCCATCTACATCAATGACTTCCCTGCCCCCCAAATGGGCATACTGGGACTCTTTGCGGATGATGCAATTATTATCACCAACAACAGAAAATCTGATAAATGCAGAGAAAATCTTCAGGAGACTCTAGAGGAGGTTGAAGACTGGTGTGAGGATAATGCTGTCGAGCTTAATCATGCCAAGTGTCAGTTCATCTGGTTAACAAGAAGAACCAAATTCACTAGAACACCAATCTACCTGGGCAGAGAAGCCATAAGACCTGTGAAGGAAGTGAAATATTTGGGATGTATTCTAAACCAATCATTATCCTTCGTTCCGCAAATAAATCACGTAAGAACTAAGGCTACCCAAACCATGGGAATGATGTCACGCATTACATTTCCAAGTGCAAGACTAACTCTTAAAAACAAAGTCATATTGTTTAAATCAATCATTAGACCTATCATGACCTACGCTGCCCCAGTATGGGCTCATGTTTCAAAAACCAACATGCAGCGTCTGCAAAGTCAACAGAATAAAATACTGAGAACTCTTGTGCGTGCACCAAAGTACATCAGAGGGGCTGACATTAGAAAAGACCTGAAGATTCCAACCATCCTCAGCTACATCCAACAAATCTCAGAGGATCACTTTGAAAGGATGAGGAACTCAGAATACGAGCATCTGAGAGAGCTGGTCGATTACAACCCACGTGAAAGACTAAAATTTCTTAGGCCTCAAAACGTGCTGCACGTGCCATGGTCGGTGCGTTAGGGTCTGAACTACTGAGCTGTATAATCTTTGTCTATCATAATATTTTTGTACTTTTAATTTGCTATCGAAATAATCGATCAACTCTATTGCATAGAGTGGCATTGTGGTTTGATGTACATGACTGATCTTGCACTGCACCAATTTGTATAATTTCGGCTAACTCACTTGTTTTTCTATGACTTCTTTTGTATGTTAGATTTATTTTTTATTATTATTTTCTCATTAGTGCATTATGTAGCGTTTTGGTGAATTGTACCTAAGTAATTTCATTTTTGTGTCCATTATAATATACATTTATCGCATAATATGTATGTGTATATATGTGTGTGTATATGTGCATGTATTTATATATATATATATATATATATTTTTTTTTTTACTACTATTGATTTTACTCATCAACTGCTCTATTGCATAGAGTGCCATTTTGGAGAAGTTTGTCTGATCTTTGTGTATTTTACTATTCTGATGGTAGCATTTATCGGACTGTGTGTGTGTGTGTTTTTTTTTTCCCTCTATTAACTTACAAGCACTTCACATCTACACAAACACGCACAAACTTGTCTATAACCCTCTTCATAGCTAGCAAGAGCAGTCTGTAAGTCGCCAGGCAGCCCCTTTGGGCTGGGCAGCGACGAGAAAAATTAAATTCTGTCTGTCTGTGTGATTAAATAATAGCTACCACTAAAGGTACGTTAATTTCTCAAAAAGAAATTTTTTAATTCAGAAATTTCGCATTTATTTCGCCAAAAAAAAATTCAGATCAGAAAGTTCGAATTTATTCACAATAACGCATTCCAAATGAAAAATTTCACTTTCGTTCACACGCACACAAAAAACTCGAATAAATGAAACGGTTTAAGCCAAAAAAATGGGCTTAACCAAAAAAATAATCCATATAACACTGCAAAAAAAAATCCAGGAAAATATAGTCAAAAACAGCCTTTTATGGACAGCATTTGTTGTATACGGGTGATATCTCAGGCCAGGATTACACTATAAAAGTTTGATAAAAGTTCGTTTATAAAACTTGAAAAATGCAACCAATAGGCGGATCGGTTATAAGTTCGCTCGAATGTAACAGATGTGTTTATTGGTTACATTTTTTAAGTTTTATAAAAGAATTTTTATCAAAGTTTTATAGTGTAATACCAGCCTTAGACCTAAATTTTTTAAATAAACACGAAAATACATGGAACGCTGAATATTAGAAATAACAAACTTTAGCGCCACCTGTCGATATTAAATGTAACTATTTTGGCAATAAAACTTTTGACATTTAAATAAAATCCCGTCTTCCTGTGCAGAACTGTATCGTCTATGATTTTCGGAATTATGGAATTTTTACTTGTTTTTATAATTTTGTGATCTTTTTATTGGTGGTCTCAATTCAAGTTAAGATTGGTGGAGTACTGTTGGCTAATTCAAGTGTGTGATTGGTGAATTCAGGAACATCAGTGGAATTATTTTTTCTGAATTTTTGAATTGTACAATACCGTCAACTTCAAAGGGAAAAACCATTAACATTTCAAAAAATATCTGCATGTTGTTGTATATATATATTATCTCATTTTCTAAATAAATTTCCGGATGCCAATCAAAAACTATATTCATGCTATATTTCAATTATGTGAGGCATAAGCTTATTTTTTCCACGACAATCTCAATAATGCATATATGTCATTGCTATGTAATCTAATTTCAACACCTCCCTTATAACATACACGTCGGTTATTACATAAACTTCTCGAATCACCTAGGGGCTATGTTATAACCGAACTCGATTGTATTCATTACACAACGTCAAAGGGGAAAGAGTGATGCTTGTGGTTTTCCTTTCAAGCACGCTCACATGTACTGAGCAAAATTACTTTTCCACTTCAAAAAGTCAAAAAGTGTAAATTACCTAGATTTTGCAAAAAAAATAGTAAAAAATCAAATTTCAGCATTTATTCGTCAAAGTTGGCAAATTTCGCATTTATGGCATTCATTTCGTACATTTCGCATTTATCGCGGTTATTTCGTAAATACGAAATTTACGTATCCATAGCCATTGCGTATATTAAATACTGCTTCATGTAATGATTCGGTGTCTCGGACATCGTTCGAATGAAATTAATAACCATAATGATATGCGTTCCCAAAAGGAATTTATCATTTCTTCGCTTTATAGTGTGCGTTTTTTTATGAAAAAAAAAAATCTATACCAACGATTTATCGGGGGAAAATGAATGACGCAATGGTACGCATTGTTTAAGAAACCTATTGTCGCTCGCGACATTATTCTCGTGGAATATATTATTACTGTATTATTATTATCCGGTGTGCTTTGAGGCAAAAAAATACTTTGATGTACACCCGCAGCGTTTATCTTAGAAAAATCTTAAGAATTTGATTCTCAAAAGAATCCTTTTTAAAAGATCGCCAATGATTTTTTTTTTTTGTGGAGTACACGATACGCCGTCTTTACAAATAATACATCATCGTCACATCCTCAAAATCGATCATATCATGGGCTATTCATCCATCATCCATGATTAATGGTGGATTTTTTCATCGATGTGAGGTATAGAATATAACTTTTTTTCCCCCCTTATTAATAGATGGGCTTTTTTATTTTCCCATTCAAAAGAATTTTTCCCCTATCATCATTTGTAGAAAGGACGCCCCAATTGATTCAATTCTGAGAAATCCTTTGATCCAAATTTACACAAAATTTGTATTTATAACTATTTGTCGATGATATTATTTTTTAAATGTGTGTTTCGAATGAAGGGTGAATACCCACCAAGACAATTTTTAGAATATTTTATAACTTATCGCGATATATTAAACGAACTCCCAAGTCTTGAAAAGAAAGAGAATAACCTTTTATTTATATATGAAGAGAAAAGACCTAGGCGCTGCAACTGTTGCTTAGTTCACTGTTTTTGGGTCGTTGAAATTTCTTAGCAGCGTTCCATTAGATACCAATATGAAGATTATGTAGGAAAAATCATAATATAATTACAATACAATAAATGTCCTTTATAACAACGATTCGCAATCAGTTGGAAGATTGTCGTTATAAACGAATTTTAGTTTTTTGTACTGTAGAAACATTTAAGTGGAGAAAAAGCAAACTACAGTCGAATCCCGTTATAACGAACTGCAAGAGACCGGAGAAATCACTTCGTTATAATGAAATTTCGTTATAAAGGAATTCCGCATTTTTCCTATGTATATTATTTTGAGGATTAGAAAAGTGTTCGTTAAAACGATATTTTCGCTGTAACGGTATTCGTTAAAACGATATTTTCGCTATAACGGTATTCGTTAAAACGATATTTTCGCTATAACGGTATTGGTTAAAACGATATTCAACTGCATATAAATTTACCTTTCTCTTCCGTTTTATCTTCAACTAATTTTGATGAAATATGCGTTTGGAGTAAATTGCTTATGCATACACATTGTTGTTTGTATAACAAAAACAAAAGTTGACGAGGAAAGCCCGATTTTTTTCACGATTTCAATTTTTCCTTCATTTTTTTTTTCACATTCGAATAAAATCAGAAGTTTTGTCATTGCTAAACTGTTCCTTTTTCTTTCTGTAGCGGGAGAAGTCTGAAAAAATCGAAGACTATTCCGTTCATGCAATTTTGGTGCAAAAAGAAGCTGTTAAATCATGCACAGTGAAAACAACTTACGATAGAGAAAATCCTATTTGCCCCGGGTCCAGTTTTTCAAGAAAAACGAGGTGGGGGGAGGGGGATTATTCCAGGGAAATAGGAATGATGTCAAAACCAGGAGTCGTGCACCACTTTCCCAACCAAAGCAGATAAAATTAGATGGTTTTTCTACCTACTATATATATAGTTAACAAGATAAGATACATTTCATTTCATACCGTGCACTGTCCAGGCTCTATCGACCATTGTCAATTTTAGCCATTGCCTCGGATGAGGGTGCTGGGCGGTGTCGGGTGTTTTATTATGCACATAAAATACATGAACATGAACATGCACATTATTAAAAAAATAAAGTATACACAGATTTTTAAATATTTCTATTATACAATATACAATGTATTCCGATGAGCTCTTCTGATGTTTTTTTAGCTCTATTGAGCTTGAGCCCTTTGTTTTTCTCTGTGGCCAAGCGCCATGTCCTGGACCACGTTTTCCCTCATTGGCTTGTTGGCTCGAGTGAGCCGTCCTCCGTGGCCAGGCCAGGTCCTGCACCACGTTTTCACTCATTGGCTTGAAGATAATATACAGCATGTGACCCTTTTATTCATTGGGAGGTACTGACATGCCCCGTTTGTAAACACCTATGAATAGGTGAAGAGATGGAAAAAAAAGCCACTCTCTTTCCTATCCACTTTATGTATAATTCTTAAAGAAAAGAGAAAAGAAAACATGCTTTTTTCGAGACTATCCGTTATCGTTATAACGAAAACCGAATGTGTTCTGATTTTCATTCGCAAATTATTCACTATAAGCCAGTGGTTCCCAACCGGGGGTGCGGGAACGTAAGTCCCATTGCTCTGGGAGTGCGGGAAGGAAAAAAAGGTTGGGAACCACTGGTATAAATAAGCGAATATTTTTTGTATCTTGAACATTAGCTTTTTGTAGTCACTTGTGAATTACTCGTTATAGCGAGATTCTCGTTATAAGCCTTACTCGTTATAACGGACTTTTACTACAGGTATTATATGCATGAATGTAGCATGCCGAGCGTGTTTTGCGTAAGAATCTGGAAATCTTTGTTTTTTTTTATTTGAGTCAAAGTGAAACCCATCAACCAAGATATGGGTTGCAGTATGGTCCACATTATGTCGGGAGGCCCGCTTAACCAGATAGGTAAATAATGATAAAAAGTAGATCCAAAGTTATGTAAAGTTATAGAAAAATATAGCATTAAAATTTTTAGAGTTAGAAACAGGTACTCTAAACTTTAGATATAAGCGTCAGAGTCTGGAACATGAATCCCAACATCACCAGCTGAAACTGTAATGCCCCCTCAAGCTGTGGAATTTCGTATATTCGTATATCAATGGAAATTAAAAAGTTACCTAACCGAGAGATACATTTGGCAGACTGAGCATTCATCAGTTATAACACGAAACAATTAACATTCTGACGACATAAATAGGTTAGGGCTATGCATATACATACAGACAGACAGAGATGACCGCTGACCGCCCAAAAAGACCATCTTGGGATGGTTTGCGCTCTTTCCCAAAGGGATGGACGGTCTCGGAGATGCATATACATACACAACGAGTACCGATTCGCTATAAATTCCGCAGAGGAATGTATGTAAGGTACCCGTACGGCGAAGAAGAAGACTGAGAATTTCGTCATCTGTAGTGCAAACTATTTTTAATAAAAATTTCAGATTGAGGAAAGTGTTGTTAGCTGACACCATCTGCTGAAAAAAGCTGATAAATAGACTCCGTTGACCTGGTTTTACGCTAATGAAATCCCTCACAGAAAAAAAAAAGTATTTAAAATATTGTTTGAATTTGTATGACCATTTGAATGACCATGTTTGAATTTCAAATATGGTCAATGGTGATGTAAACTGTATGAATGCATACCATTAATAAAGCAAACGGTAATCGCGACCACTTGGGTCTATAAAAATGAGCAACCTCTTACCAAAGTGACCGGACCTACAAATGATAATAATGACATTTTATTATCATTTGTAGGCCCGGGTAACTATCATATCATTAATTATCATAATTATCAATGATAATAATGATAATTAATGACATTTTTCAACGGCTTGAGTGTTCGGAAGAACTACTGAATTATTTCAGGGCATATGGTTTCAACGAATGTGAAAGTGCATTCACGAGAGAAAGAAAAATATGTAAAACAAAAATATTTAGAATTTCTCAGCTCCTCTAACGTATCTACAAGGAATTTGCCGTTGGAGCGAGGTTTTTGATGATGATGATAATATCAATAAAAAAAATTATAGTTACTACTTAAAATGGCAATACGGTTGATAAATATATGAGTAATAAAAGATAGAAACATCATTATTTTTTTTTTATACAGAACAGATCGGACCGGGCACGACCAGACTCACTCGCTGACGTGAATATACGTTCATTGCCCCGGAAGGCATGGTCGTGCCGGAGAAAATTCCAAGTTACGAGGAGAAAAAATAATAACTGGGGACCCTTTCGTGTGATCAAATGACCCCTAGTCATGTATGTGCATTCATATACAATTGCGAAGAAAAACACGTGTGAGGTTAGACATATAACGAAGAGACTTTCTTTATTCAGTGAATTCGGCATATATAACGTTACCGATAGAACGTTTCCCCACTTTTAGCACGACTTATTTTCTTCCAACTCTTGGTAATACTTATCGGGATTTCCTATTTAAATCGTTTTTCGCTTACAACTTTTTCATGACGGTTTTTCGCGAACGTTATAACTGAATTCCACTGTATTCGTTGTTTTCGGTTTGCGACGTCCATAAACGTTGTTATTACTTCGAAATCCGCGAAAAAAAAAAAACCCGAAATAAAACCCCGATTTCAATCACGGAAGGCCTCTAGAGAGAGAGAGGATATAAAATTTGAAGCGAGCAAATACATCGACGAAAGAAGACCGTATCCTTTAAAAGCAAAGTGTACCTGGAAAGGGGGTTTATGCAAATCCGACGTTTCAAAGCATATTTTGTTTGCCCCAAGGTTTCTATTATTATTTTTTTTTTTTTTGTATGATGTTCGCATATCACTGGAAAACGAGCAAATATTTCCATGGGGAAAAGCCCAAAAATAAATGTTTTTCTTTATGAGAGAGTGAGCAATGGAAATCCTTTCTTAGAAAAGATATCATTATATATGATGATACGCAATCATGAGAGAAATGTTCCAGCATCAATCCCTTTAAATTTCGAAGAGAAAACAAATTCGCATGCATGCCAGCGTGATTTCAGTTATACCCGAGTTATAAATAAGGGAAATGCAACTTTAAATCCGGAAATTTTAAATTTTTTCGAATGATAGTTTTGATCTTTTTTGCTCCCGTAATGTTTCTATTTCGAAAGATTGTTTCACGTGATTTTTCCGCGGATAAATTGATAAACGGTTGCAAAACAGAACTTTCCTCTCCAAAATTTCATCATTCGCAATTTTAACAATGTTGTTGAAATTTCTGTACTTTATGTTATTTTTTTTTCATTCTGAAAATCTGATCAAATATTCGATTTTGTCTTATTTTTACTACTTTCAAATAAATGATCGTTTTTCTTCTTTCTATTTTTGTCTGTCTTATTGCATCCTTTTCTGGATAAATTTTGGCGTGAGATTTACGATTGATTATAATTTTTATGTAAAATTAATTGTTGATATATTTTATCTTTTTCTTCCGAAGGTTATATGAATTTATTTGAAGTAGCTCGTGCCTGAAATTAATACAAATTCTACAACTTATTCTAAAATTCAAGTTAAATATGAAAAATGATCAACAAAAAGAGGGAAGAATTCATCTGTGCTTCAACGCAAAATAATTAGGGATATACGAAAATATTATATGGCTCATAATTAAAAAAATGCAGTTAGTATAATTAGCGTCTCTACTGTACAGAAATACCCTCGTAAAATATAGATCGACGATTGAAATTGTTGATTTTTTGCCACGTTTACTTTTGCCAATTTTCACAAAATCGAAAGTTTTAATCGAATCGTAAACATCGATATCGTGGCGGATTTCTTTCGGTGCAATAAAAATCGACACAAAATTTACTAACTTGGATGATTTCTATTGCGAACCATGTATAATTTTTTTTTAGTTTTCATATTTCCCACTATTACAGCTACACTCTTGAAACACGTTGTAGAGGTAAAAGTATACACTTATATATCTACCGCAAATGTTGAATAATATACAATGTTTAATAATGTGTAAAAGTATTTTGAAATATCTGCGAATGTGATTTAAGTGATTTTGCAAACTAATGATTTCATAACTTTGTTCAGTTCGCACGAAAGAAAGTCGTTTTGCAAATTTATTGCAATTGGTACGAGAAGCTGAACGTTGCGTCGAGGAATTAACGACTTGCGTGCTGAGCGCCGCTGCCGGTGGAAGCCTCTCCATTGCTCTAGTCAAAGTAAGTATTATTTCAAAGCGTATTAAAATGTACAATTAAAATTAGGATTTATGTTTCTTGAGATGCCCAACGTTAAGAGTACCTCAGTAAGAAGAAAGAGAGGAACCGATGTCAAATACGGAAAAAAATGGTCTCATTCTTAACTATGAAATGTTTACCAACTTGCAAGACAATTTACTCGACTTTCAAACCTTGTTTCTTTGTTTTTTGCAAACAGCCATGCACAAATAGTGTAGGTAAACTTCCTGAAATATGCAAATTTATAGTAAGTAAATTTTCGAGTGAAGGGACCGAAATAAAAGATAACAAAATTGAGGTAAATAGGGAGATTTTTTTTTTTCAGTCTGGATTCTTAAATGCTATTCAAGACTAAAGCAAACTTTCTCATTTCAGGAAAAAGAGAAGCAACTGGCTCTGTGGAAACGAAGACAGAAGTTACTGAGTCGAATGAAATCGGGATTCGAAAGAATAAGTAATTGCGCCATTTGATTATTTGCTTTATGTAGAGTTACAAAAATCTTTTCGGCTGTATAAAATAAGAATGATAACACACACATCAAGACAAACAATATTCGTGATGAAACTAGTGATCAATAACCTAGCAAATACTACTCTGCTAGTACCCTGCGAATATTTTTCAGTTTAAACATTGTTTTAGCTAAAATGCATTACCATGGCCCTGAATACAGAATGAGAACTACAAGCATATAGTGATATCTCTCAAACCTGACAAAAATGGACATACGATAGTATAGTTCTGAGGTACAGATTTGTCTATTGGCCAATATCGTCGAACAGTAGGTCAATTCGGATAACCTTGCCACCGATTTGGCCACACGTTTGTTTGTCTGATAAGCCGAATGGCTATAATTAATATAATTAGAGAGAGAGTCAGTGGGAATTCTATTCGTAATTCTGCAAAGGGTTAAATTCTATATGCGTGCAGATTTTTTCATAGCGGCAAAAAAACTGCACTGAACAAATGAGTTTCACAATTCCATTCTCATGAGAGAAAGACTCAAACTCGGGAGTCACGGCAATATACACTACTTTTACTCAAGCGTGCATGTAACTCGTACACGCGTTCCTCTGCGGAATTTCTAGCGAATCGGTACGTCCCGGAACGTGTTGTGCGTGTGTGTAGGCGTGATACAAACTTATTTATGTTGTCAGAGTTATGCTTGTTTCAAGTTCGTGCTGATGCTGTCATCTGTCTGTGTGGAAATCCAGACTGGAGAACGGAGGACTGTCGTCGCCAATCTCTGGTAGAAGAAGAAATATATAGAAATACATTTTCCAAAGTTATCGAAGACGAATAAACGCAAAGTAGACAACACCTAACGCGTTTCAGTTACCTATGGGTACCGTTGTCAAAAAGCAAACGACTAGTTAAATTATGAAACTCTGAGTACTAAATGGAGCGGATGAGCCTCCCACTGGAGAAGAAATGCTGCGCTTGTTCAACTGATCGTCTTCCATAAACTTGGTGATTATGAACTCGTCTTATATTGAGGTAAAGTGTCAGTGTTTCTCTCGTAAACTCTCCCCGATCGTGCTATCTGTAGAACCAACTATTCTCGACATGACAGAAGGTTTTTCCTACATTTGCATTTCCATGTTTATCTCTAGATGAATTTCAGTGAAATAAGGTCGGAGCGCCCAGATTGCAGCATGGGCAAATGAAGCAGGCCTTTCATTGTATAGGCAGCGTATTCTTGCATAGCAGTGTGAAGTAGCTCCTTCTATGGACAATCATTTTTAGTTTTCTTCGTGTTTTACTTTTTTAGTTTCATCGTCGTTTATTAAGTTTCTCATTTCGTTAATTTTGGTTGTTGCATAAATCATATGCGAATTAAAGATCTGGCATATTGCGAAGAGCATGGTGGTTCTGTAATGCACAAGGCGAATTGGGAAAGGGTTATTGTAATGGGCGCATTATATTTTTCCTCCAGATTATCATTTTCACAGATTGTTCCTTTTGAGTTTTAAGAAGAAAAAGATTTAATGCTTTTTAAATTTGTTAAATTAAAGGGGGAAATAGATGTGTGAATACAATATTTTACATACTGTATATATTCCAATTATTTAAGTCTCTAAATAGTGAGTTTCTCTGTGTGTATTCCTCAGCGGTTCCAGGCTCACCGTCTTCTGTGACACTGGAAGTCGTCGGCACGAAATCGTTGCGGGTGAAATTCGCAGAACCGGAAAATGCTTCCGATCCCGAAACTGTGGTGACAAAATACAAAGGTATGTGCGTTCGAATCCTATTAATTCGTGGAGCACGCTTCTGCGCCAGTGTGCAATCGACAAATTAAATTCGTATATATCTGGGATTTCTCGCGTAGTTCTGTCATTTCTTGCGCGGAAACTGGTGAGATACTATTCTGAAAGAGATGTCTTTGTTTATGAACGTTAATTAAACGAAATAAATTTGCTGATATTTCATTTAAAGAATTCGGAGAGGTAACATACGCTCACACACATAGGCGTACACAGAATTTTCTCGAGGGGGGTTTCAAAATTCCTCTTCTTTAGGAGCGTTTTTTTAAGTTTTTTTACCGCAAAACAACACTATAATCTCGTGTGTTAATATGTTATGAGGGTACCCCCCGCGTACGCCGATGCTCACACAAAGGCTTATGTATCGGCGCAGAAAGGCCACAAACTCAGCCTCACACTTGTATCATGCGCTATAAGTTTGTTATTAATATCGTGTTATTTTACTCACATGTTTACTTTTTTTACGAACTAGTTTTGTAATTTATTTGTACTGCCATTTTTGTGCGTTAAATAAATTTATATAATACTTGCAATATAAATTTATAATAAATTTGCAGTCGAATGGAGTGTTCGTGAAAATTTTGTCCAACTAAGTGGTTCTAGAGAGATAATAAACCTGCAGAGATTGGAAATGCAGATTTCTGAGCTGACGCATGGAGTTCCCTACTACGTCCGCGTGGCCGCCGGTAACCTCAAAGGCTACGGACCTTACGCCACGTCTTCTCCTTCGTTCGCGGTCCCTTCCAGTAAGTAGAGCTTTAATGAAATTTTGTTAGGGTGAACCTATTTCATCGAAACAAATGAGCATATCGGTTACATTCGAGCGAATGCAACCAATACAGTACGTTTATTGCTTGCATTTTCAAGTTTCATAAAACAAATTTTATCAAACTTTTATAGTTTGATGCCGGCCTTAGATGAATTGCCCTGCAGAAAAGTTAACCGAATTGCAATTTCGTGTCTAACACAGTGTAGCAATACCAATAATTTCTTTTAACTTTCGGTGATTTTTTAGAGAATAGGTCTTCAACCTTTCTTCCACTCTCGAGCACTGCCTGTACCCGTCATCAAAAGAAGAGCACTCTTACGGCAAGTTTAACATACGAATGCATGAAATCAGGATGATTTCAATCCTTGAACGCAATTTTTATAAGGTGTTTTAATTGTAACGTTGAGCAAGTGTTTGCGAGCACGAAATTGGACACGAGCATCTGGATACTTCAGAGAGCACCATGGTGCTCGCGAGCAGCGTATTGAAGATGCCTGCTTTAGAGCAAAATGTCGATGTTATAAGCAAGGCCGCAACTGGGGGGGGGGAGGAGCAGGTGGATCTGGTGCCCCCGGCGCTGAACCAGAAGGGGCGCCGAATTCACCCTTTAACCGCTTCCTCTACATGCAAGGGGCGCCAAAACTCCGGCTTGTTCCAGGTGACAAAGTATCTCGCCACAGAGAGCAGTAGGCCTACACAACGATAAATTATTCAATCATTACACTTCACTCATAGTTGGAAAATTTGTGGCAGATGGCAGCAACTACACATAACAAGCATTACACAGAAACAAACTTCACAGCAGGTTTCACTACACGTACAAGCACATACCAATTCGTTAGAGGTTCCGCAGAGAAATATGGACGAGGTGCATGTGTGGTTTAGTACTAGGTGACAAAGTATCTAGTTGCGGCCCTGGTTATAAGACGCCTTCAGAAGAGCGAAAGCAAGTGACGAGGTTAAAATTTTCTTGTAGTGGTTTCAAAAATCTCCTAAAAATATCATCGTTATAGAGGGTTTTATCGTTATATCGAGTATCGAGGTTCCACTGTACATCATATAAATACAATCAAAATATAATCATATATATAATTATAAAAATACATATTTATTATACAACGAAAAATAAATGCATCAACAAAATAAAAGCTCTTTTTTCTGCTTGGTGTGGTCTAAATTCATGAGCCTGGTGAAGACGAGTTTCGAAAACAACGTCTGAATAAAGTGCAATCGTTGAATTTACACTCGAAGAACTGTCTTGAATTGAATTTTGTATGAGTCGTCACGTTTATTTATTATTTATTTATTGGTATTGGGTTTCCCGAACAGTGGACGAAACTAGTTTTATATATATATATATCAATATACTCTCCTGTGATTCCCTCAGGAGAACACTGGCAAAACCCTTGCTACGAAGCAATTTTGGATATAACAAAAACCACATATTCGATGTTTTTTGGGATCGATCTGCACTCGAGATGTCTGGTTTCATGTCTAATTCACACTGTGTATGGATGGTGTTTCGCCATGGGCAAAAAAATGTTTTTCTAAAATTTCCGATATGAACTAATCGATTTTTTTTAACGATCTGGTCAACCTTTCAGAAGCATTTGGAAAAAAAAATCTACAGAATCTTTCATCATATAATATTGTTATGTAATGCCGATATCGTGTTTCCTTTTTTTAAAAGTAATAGTTATAGAAAAAGAAAAAAAATCTGTTGAGAGAATCTCTCGCGCGATAGAAGGGAAAATTCTAGTTTTGACACACGACTAGATTCGCCTCAATTGAATTTGATTTTACTTATTTAAAATTGAATTTAAAAATTTTTCCGTAATTATCCCATAGTAAATCGGGATTTACTATGTAATGTATGATGTATGTTCACTAACAATTTCCGGTGATAATCGTGGTTGGCTCTAAATTGGTATGGGGGGGGGGGTCTTTTTATCGGGATTGAAGTCTAGTACAGGAGTGAACAATGAGAGAAAAGGAGGAAGAGGAAAAAAGTGAAGTACTCTCTGGATGTACAGTGTTATGACAGTGCAAAAAATTAGGAGCTGTCACTGTGACGTCACAAAATTTCATTCGCGTGGAAAATACACTCTCGTGTGGCCAGGGGGTGCGTATTCGTGGTGGGAGGGAAGGGGTGTAAGGAAAGATAATAAACTCTCTTTGCCCGGCACAAACCGTCCAAACACCCCCCCCCCCCCCCACTTACCACTTAATTTTTTTACCCCGCGGAATGTCTATTGACATCTACCACCTAAACTCATCTGCCTCTCGGGACTTCATCATACAATCAGTTTTTCTACGAAATTATTTCTAGGGAAAAAAATCGTTTCACTTTTTGCGATAGTTTTCTTTCCCTCACAAAGTTTCACTCCTATATCTTTTTAGAAGTTTTACTTCAAAAAGCCCTCCTAAAAATTTACGCTAAGAGAAAAGAGCACCGTAAAGAACCACATTCACAAAAAAGGTATGATTGGAAACGTTACCTAAAGACGATTCGAGCCGATATTCAAAAGCCCTCCCGTTGTTGAAACGAAAATTTTTGGATCCTCAACTTGATCAAGGATTTAGTAACGTTTGATAGTCGGAAAATATATACTCTCCCTATTTGGGCGGCAGTTAGGTGGCTTCGGGTTCGGCATCTTCATTTTAGAATTAGGTGCTGGAATACAATTGATGATGTACTTTGGTGCTAGTCAAATCCACCACCGCTTTCGGGTTAGAAATCTCCATGTGCATTGAACAGTCTGCAGTTATTTGAATCGGCGTTAAACTATAAAAGTTTTATAAAAGTACTTTCTGAAACTTTTATAGTGTAATTCCAGTCCTAGACAAATTCGATTAACGCTTTAATTCTCTTTGTTGATTTCAGGTTGGATGGACGTAGATGGTAAACGATCTCGTTCTTTGGGCCGCCTCTGTCAGTTGGACTGCATCTTCCATCAGATCATATTTTCCCGCCCGCCTTGCTCCAGTGAAATCAAAGGTAACGTTTTATTCAAACACTCTTAAACATGAAATTGTTTTTTTGTTTTCTTTTCATTCTTGTCACACCACAGCCACTTAATTCACACGCGGGATATGCAAACCAGATCTTAATGTGCATAGCAGATTCCGAATGACTTCTTGTTCTGTCTATCACTAAGGCCGGTATTACACTATAAAAGTTTGATAAAAGTTCTTTTATAAAACTTGAAAAATCTAACCAATAAGATCACCGATTGCATTTGCTCGAATGTAACCGATGCGCTTATTGGTTGCATTTTTCGAGTTTGATAAAAGATCTTTTATCAAAATTTTACTGTGTAATGCCAGCCTAAGAGGTTGGTATGATCATTATTCCCCTCAGCTTTTTTTTTTGCAGCAGTCAGGAGCTTGCGCGGTAATGTTGGCATCACCTCTCTTCTTTTACAGACAACACTATATTCGCGTACCAAAAAAATATTCTGAAAATGACTGAGCTACCATGAAACTCACAAAACTTCGGAACATACGGTGGCACATTAGATTAAGTTATGGACCTGTGATCTACTTCCCTTCTGGTTTTTTTTCATATACCGGGTATGTAGGTTTTTCAAATGGGTTAAGAAAATCCATGAATTCAGAGAATCTCGATTTATCAGTTTGAGAAAAGTAAGAAAATTGTTTGCATAGTGTGCAAGCCCATAGTAAATAGATTTTTCATAGCTGCCATGAATACATCACACTCAATGAATAGCAAATTTTGGTTGCGATTTCGCTCTATAGAGCCGAATTCGATCTAATTTGCCTTACCAGTGTCCAAAACTAGGGATTTTTCTTGGCTGGCCAAGTAACCAAACTGGCTCAGTTTAGCTTCGGTAAGGAGAGGATATGTTAAATTGCCAAACGTTAAGGTGAAACCTTCATCGCAAGCCACGAAATAAACGTCCAACAATACGATTCAGGGGAAATGTTGAACATGGGAAATGTTTGGCTTCTGAGAATACGCAAACCAAGTTCATTTGCTCAACGGTGGAATTTTACAACAAACATGCATGAACGGGAGAACGTTCCTTTTTTGAAACGATGCATCAAATTAGTTTGTACGTTTTGTACTCTTGCAGCTATGCATGAATTACCAATATCCAGTTTCAAACAAAAAGAGATCAACTTGAGATATAAGGGGTATTTTTTCAACTTATATCAGAGGTCTTCAACCTTTCAAGTATATTGCGGGTCAAAGTAAAACTTCCCACGAAGCCCGCGGGACACCAAGTCTTGAAGTTGTATTCCTCGTTATCTAACATAGTTACCCAAATTATTTAACTTACATTTGTTCACTCTGAAATTATTTCATTAATTTATATTTGAATTTTCATTTATTTTGAACTAACTTTTATTTTTTTCATTAATTATTTTTTTTTATTGATTCTGAAATTTGTTCCGATAATTCTGAAATTATATTTTTATTAATTTTTAATTTTCATTACTTACGAAACTATTTCTATCAATAGTTCTGTAATTATTTCTTTCAGCGATTATGTAATTATTTTTTCATTAATTGTAAATTTTCATCAATTATGAAAATATTTTTTGAATAATTCTAAAATTATTTCTTTTATTAACGTGTTTTTCGGCATTTCTGTAATCATGTTTCTTTTCGGATGCTGAATTTTGACTCTCGAAATAGGCAGCCTATATGAAATCATAGGCCTCGAAAATGCTTTGGCTCACAGTTTCCGGAATTTTATTACGACGGCCCTTTTAATGTATATAACGCACAGCAATCGAATCTGGAAAGTATGTCACAGTTATAAATAAATCAGTACAGATTTCAGTGGCCAACACTCTTTAACGACTTTTTTGGGATTTAATCGTTTTTCTATGTAACGTAGGTACTTCCTTAGTACGTAGGAGACTTTCATGCCTCCTCTTTACATAAATACCTCGTTCATTTCGGTAGATCAATAATATCGAAAATTACAAGCGATGTAAATT
Source organism: Pholcus phalangioides (assembly GCF_987345545.1). Classification (NCBI taxonomy): domain Eukaryota; kingdom Metazoa; phylum Arthropoda; class Arachnida; order Araneae; family Pholcidae; genus Pholcus; species Pholcus phalangioides. The sequence goes on from NW_028301628.1 coordinate 20,683,373, forward strand.
TGAAATATAATGACCGACATTGTGCGAGTATCCGAATCGAATCAGCGTCCGCTGCTGGTGACGCGTATTCCTACAATATTTGAATAATACAGTAGCATAAGCTCTCTTCAGAACGTTTTCGAAGAAAATAGATTACAATAACTTATTCCCGAATATCACAGAATATATTTTGAGGTCAATGAAATGAAATGTTTCTAAAATGAACGAAACCTTACAATTTAACGTTTCCGAAATGAGAACATTACATCGGTTCATCTTAATGACTGATTTAGCTTTCGACTTTAAGAATTAAACTTCTTTTTTTTTTCCTTCATGTGCTTCTAATAACTTCGGAACACATATTTGAATATTTCAGATTTGATATTTAGCCACACCCTTGAAACACCGCAACAGCAGCGACGACAGCACGTGCGAAAGAGCATCAAGAATTTGTTCACATCGACGCCGAAGTTCCATAAGGTCATGAAAAGGTGAAAATGATAGTCTGTTATATAATGCCGATATCGTGTTACTTTTTCATTTGAGATGCTTTTTCACAGAGAGGGAGTGCTTGAAAATCCTGATTCGAAGGTTTGAAATAGAAAGAAAATATCGAGAGAGAATCCACAGCGATAGAGATTATATTCATATGGGAAAGAAAAAAAACGAGGCCGAAAATATTACCTGAAAGTGATAAGATGTCGAATGTTGCCGAGAGGTCCATTTAGTAGGCAAGGAGCATTTTTGTTTCTGAAGATCCCGATTGCCTATGTAAAGGCGTATTTTTTCCAGTGCCTACTATCACTCCAGGTCAGTGGTTCTCAACCTGTAGCTATATGATCACTCCTATTGTGGTCCTGGGATATCATGAGGGAGTCATGGGTGAAAATCAAGTGAAAGAGGAGCCACAGTAGATGTTTAAGGAAAGGTCACAGAGGGATACGGGAAAAAGTAAGGTGGGTGAAGAAATAAAGCTTTTAAGTGAAATATGGCGGGGAAAAAAGTGTGATTGCTCGCAGAACCAAGCAGAACCACTCAAGAAACCAATGCCATCTGAATATATAGCCTGGGCCCTCCCTCTCCACATTCATGTGGGGGGGGGACCAGGGGCGTAGCCAGAAATTTCGTTCGGGGGAGGACCACTTTCATTTCGGGGGGGGACCAAAGTGACAGAACAATGGATTTGGCCATCTTTTTCCCTTTTTTCGGTCATTTTCTCACATTTCGGGGGGGGGGGGACCAGACCCCCAAGTCCCCCCCCCTGGCTACGCCCTTGGGGGGGACATTATGAGATACAATAGTTTGATTTTTGAAGTCTTACTTCTGCAAAAGTATGGAGTCCCCGAAACATGAATTGCCCGGGGCCTATGACGTTAAGCTGGTACTACATAGAATCCCCATAAGAAGGAAGATCACAGGGCTCTATCTACAGCTAGATCTATCCCTTATTTATCAACATTTTGTTCAGTACAAATTCAATGAAAAAATTAGCTGAGAGTAATTAAGGAAGGTCTCGCAACCAGAGGAGGGGTGCTAGATAAGACGGGAGGGGATGGCGACACGAGAACAAACTATGGTCAGAACGGGGAGGGGGCATGGTTTTTTTTTTCAAACCGAACACGTAACTCCGGTCTATCACCATGATTTAACCCACACGGGTAAAAGGCTTATATCCCGGGAGGAACAGAGCGTGGGTCGTGTCTGGTCTGTCGGTCTATCACCATGGGTAATTTACCACCTAATGGGTTACGCCGGAAATGTGAACTTATACCCAACAGTTCGAATGGGTATTGTACGTTAGCTTATTGCTGCCATCTATTTTTCAAACTATGAGTGAAGTGTAATGTTTGAATATTTGTACAGTTGTACGGTTTCTTGCTCTCTGTGGTGAAACTTTTCAACGGGAAGATCGGCTCGCATTTAAGTCTGTCATTGGGATTCAAATCCGGTTGCTCGCATGGCGAGTCCGTCACTAAGACAAACCGGCCACGGGTTAAAAAATGAATGAGGAAACACTGCTCTAAATGACGCATAGCGTTGTGTTTTCTTCTGTGGAAATACAATCGACGATCGTTTTCTCGGACTTGAATAGTTAATTAGTTCATAAAATCGAAAGTCTGCAAGTAGAAAAAAAACATTCGAAGGAACGGCATATTTTTAGGCCTATAAAAGACTATAAAAGTTTGATAAAAGTTATTTTACAAAACTTGAAAAAAAACAACCAATTTGGTTACATTTGGTCGAATGTAAGAGATGCGCTTATTGGTCGCATTTTTCGAGTTTTATGAATGAAATTTTATCAAAGTTTTATGGTGCAATACCGGCCTTAGGGACACGAAAACTAGTTCGTAAAACCGTTTCTTAACGTAAAATTGAGCGTCGACTATTGCGTTTTTGATGTTATCTATTTCCCCCGCCCCCAGCAAAACACATTATGCGATGTTTTGAACCCCCCATATCTGAATATCAAAAGGCCATTAAATGCATTTCAATGACAGTTATCGTTATTTCAATCGCTGCCGAACTGACAAAACGAAGAATAAACAGGGGTAAAAAAAAAATACTTCTTCTCCCACTGAAAAAAGTAAAATGAAAGGTAATTGGCATTTATTTGCATAAAAACAGAATTGAATGTCATTCTGGGGGTTTCAGAGAACATACATTTTGCATGTATTTCTTTTCGATTTCAAATCCCCCGTTGAATAGAAATATTCTGAACGAAAGAATTTGTTCTTCGACCTATAAGTGCGAATTTTCATAAATATATTAATATCGTATTGAGGGGTGAGGAGGAGGAGAAAATAAAAAGGAAACACCATTTATAAAATTTTCAAAAATGAATACAATCAATATCACGTTGAATGTTTTAGCATTTTCGATGCGCGATTCCGAGAACGTTTTTATTTCGTTATTCTTCTATTTGTGACGGAGAAAATTCCAAAAAAAATAAAGTGGATTGAATTCGCTGTCAAGAAATTCCGCTGCAGCTCCGACGGAAAAACAAGGAGAAGGGGGTGGGAATTTGCTACAACACTTATTTTTTTTCACCCCAACACTATTTGAAACAAAGAAAAGAAGTAAACGAGATTCAATTCGAATTGGAAATAACGTGTTTGTTTCTTCTTTTGGAATTCCGTTCTGTTTTTGTATTCACATAATGCGTTTCTTGAAACAACGAAAGGCTTTTTGTTTTTTCCCCCTAGTTTATTTAGTGTATTTATTTTTTCACTTTACGAAAGTGTCACTGGACGCATTTAATTGGAGACTTTCTTTTGCTAACGTTTCATTTGGTAAGAGAGACGGAGACTTATTCTATACTTCGACCTCCTTCACCAAATATAAACAATGGAAGTCGAAAGTTTTCTTTGGTCCCGTTAATTCTCAAACAATAAACATTGGAATGGGAAAAACAAACGAACGCAATTTAGACCGGCATCATAAAAAGAAAACAGATGGGATACGTATCAGTGGAAAATCTCGCGTGAATACGTCAGTTAATTAGAACTTGATCGAAACCTAATACGCTTTTATTTCAAAGACGGAGAAAAACTATCATTTAAAGCGATTGATTTGAGTTGGTTTTTTTTTTTTTTTTCTAATGTGAAATCGTTGAAGTTCGAAGGAAATTAAGGCGTTGTTTTGGTGTTGGATGGAGTTCAGAAGATCAAAATTTCATTAAAGAAAGTGTTTTTGGGGAGAAGTGAGAGCGCGGAGATCATTTACTCAGACGATGGGGAAAAAGGGGGTAATAGAAATGATTGTCTGGGGGGGAGGCGATTCATTTTATACATTTTTCGTGCATTTCCGAAGTAGAGAAGAAGCTGAAATTTTAAATCCCATGATTTTAGAAAATCTCCAACCCAAGAGACTTAGGCTTTTTCAAAAACTGATATTTATAAAAAAAAACCCTTTTTTTTCTTTCAGTTTAATTTTTTTCTTTCGATGCCTTCAGGATATCCATGAAACATATTTCATATGATTTTCGAATGAAAAATACTTTGAAAGATTGGAAACCGTAAGCAAAGATGCACAGCAGTGAAATCTGACACGTATAAAGGAGATGCATGATATTTCTGTGTGCATGCAGGGTACGTAATATTACCACACCACCAAATCATGAAATGCGACAAAAACAGGGTAAAATATTAAACCAAAAAAAAAAAAAAAATCTTAAAATGGTTTTAAATGATCTCGTAAGACTGACATCATCATCAATCGTTGGTGTCCCAAAGAGAAGAGCTTAAGCAATTTTGCTCGTTGCTCTGCCACCAAGTAGTATAAAACGAATTATGGGGCATGTAGATGTGAAGAGTTATTCTTCAGTGGGGATTTGCCAGAGATTTGCTGCAGCGTTGGGAACAAAAGGTATAGTAACTCTTGACATTCTGTTGAATACTAGAATTTGTAAGTCCGACACATTGAAGATACCTGCAAACGGTATCGGTCATATAAAAGTGAATGAGGAGGCTACTCCTATATCTGCGATACTCTTTTAAATTGAGCAGAAGAGAAAGATCTCCTGGGTATATGGCCGGAAACTCAACATGAAGTTATTGAAAAATAACACGTGAGCGTTTGAATCAGAGCAGAGAATTGATACTCATCACGACTTTAGGTGTTAAGTATAATTAAGAAAATTTACCACTTCATTTACTACTTCACTTAGCATCATTACCCGATGTGATCACCGAAGTAGTTCCTTCTCGGGATAGACAATGCAGGGCATCTTCGTACATAGTGAAGTGGAGTTTCGTCTTCTCCTCCGTACACAGGACAGATAGACGAATCCGTATACCCGCAGTTGTGTAGATGTTTCGCTAGGTCAGCATAACCAGTGATGATTTGTAGAACCTGTCGAATGTGTTTCCTATTCAGTGAAATAAGTTTTTTTTGGCAACATTCGGTTGGGTTCCCAAGTTCAGTTTGGCTTGTCTGCAGTTCTGCCTTGAGTTCTATCGACAAGACTTACATACTTCGAATCATGCCATTTAGGGGTATCCTGCAACAAAAAATTACATTTCTTATAATTCGCTATTCCTGCTGAAAAGTAAGTGTTGTATAGTACCGTAATTCGGGGTGGCTTTGTGCCAGTGCTGAAAATAGGATTCAAGGTTACCTAGCGGCTATTCTAATGAATATTTCCAAACAGTATCGATTCTCCCTGCCAGAAGACATCGGTCAACTCATGTGTTTGAGTAACTGGCTGCTTTCAACTCCAGCTGAAATTAAGCACCACAAATAATGTTAAGCAAACGTAAAGCAAACAATATCCAAAATGTCAGATGCATCAGTAACTCAAATGCATGAGTTCCCCGATAACGTCTCCTGTCGGGCAGAATCAAAACTGTTTGGAAATATTCAGTAGAATAGCCACTCGGAATACAAAGTCACCCCTGTGGGCGAAAAGTAGCCCCGGATTCCGGTATATTTTTCTTAAAACCTTTGCTCAAATTATGATGATGTACCATTTTGGGAGTTCATTGACGTTTGTGAAGACATCCAACCTGTTTTGGGATAAAATTTCAGAACACGTGTGTACGCGTAATTAAAAGCTTAAAATTGGTGCATAGTGAAATGGAAAAATGTCTCGAACAGACACGGGGGACGAAAGACGATTTCGTTAATTTGCAAACCGATATGAAAAGCTGATAGTGTCCTCCTTTTTCTTTTTCTTGTCTACAGAGGGATATATTTGGCAACCCTATTGTACAGCGATCGCCGGGTTCTAGTTACTGCCGACGATACTCTTCCAATAATGGAGATCGAAGAGAACTGCCCGAGTAACATACACAACGACTTCCATTGGCTCATGAAGGTAAGGTTCACTATCTTATCTCGTTAAATAATGGCTGCTAAAATTAATCAATACTAGAACGTACTGGAGTGTTGATCGGATTTTTCTGTCTCCACTTTACATTTACACACACACACCCCTAACACAGAAGTACTTTCTATTTTTCTCATCGTTTGATTTTCACGGATGTCCATGCACGATACATGGGAAAAAAGAAGAGCTGAGCTTCACAGAAAATTTCCTGTGCAATACTTTCACTTCAATCATTTCTGTGAGTTACCGAAAATATTTTGCGCAGCCAAACAGTTTTTCGACATCATCTGACGAACACTCATTATGAAATGCAAACATACACAAGCGTACGCTTGGTAACTTATGTCAACTAATGAAAGACTGTATTGGAAGAATCTCCCACGTAAAAGATCTCTACAGAAACACGGAAGTTTTAACCTTGCTACAAAAGTTATTACGAACCTAAAAAAAAAGGATTCTATTTATTTTATATGGGAGCTTTTTTCGAAGGCTCTTTAATTATTCAGATGCTTCATTTTGCTCATTTTTATCTTGGAACAATGTGCAGAAAAAGTTTTAACATTACAGGTGGCTTGCACGTGGGAGGACGCTAAAGCTCTACGAGCTGAAATGGAAAAAAGCCACAGCTCTTCCTCGGTTCATTTTCGCAGCAAACTTCTCCAAGCTGCGGAAATGATGCAGGTAATTTCTGATCTCATACTTCGAATATTTATCTGATTTTTCCACAAGAAGCAAAAGTCAGCGAATCTCTGGCTTCCCCCACTTCCTAACTCCTAACTCGTATTAATATCAGTGACGTACGCAGTTGGGGAGGGGGGGCACAGGAACCCCTATGCGCTCCAGATGATAAAAAATGTATTTTTGATGCAAAAAATTATTTAAAAAAATAAAATATCAGAAGAAAATACCTTTATGTGTTAGTCTAATGAATTTCTGTAATTTTCAATGCTATTTGAAGGCTAAAAACTCAAAATTTTCTCTTTAAGAAATTCATTTCGACCCATCCCACTTACCCTTTCGTGCCCCATCGATCCTGAGTACGCCTCTGATTGGGATTGCCTTTCGAGGATGTGCATAGGGCGGCAAGGAGAAAGTAAACAATTCCCCCCTCGATCACCCTGCACACCCTCGGTGAACCACACCCCCTTCCCGTTCGAAGAACATGTATCCGCTTATGTACGGGAGTCCAGCAAATAGGATAACACATGTGACGCACTGAGTGGACACAAAACCGTTTTGCTACCCCCTCCCTCCATAAGTGAGACAGGACACGAAAGAGGGGGAGCATCTGTTGAGGTGTTGAGGTCTGAGAGGTCTACTAGAGAAGGAGGTGTTTTGGAGACTCATTAATAAGGGAGAATGCTAGTTCAGGTGCCCGCAAAAGTAGAGAAAGGTTTTTCTCTGTTTTTTGCATTGCTAATAAAGATGGATGTCATTAAGAATATTTCATATTGTTATGAAGGGGATGGTTGATGACGTAAGCATCTTCCACACACCCCTCCCGCCTTGTCATCAAAATTCAGTAAATCGGAACCCCCCCCACCATTGATCCTGACGTAATACGTGGGAGCCATGTTCTGGTTTGGTGGTGACGTAATACTTGAATGACCCCGCCCCCCCAAAGATAAAACAGTTAAATATGAAAAAAAAAAGTTCTTTTGTTGAGGTCGCTCTTTTCGTCGAGAAAGAAAGTCAAAATGATATGTATATGAATAAGTCAAGTAATATTTATTGCAGGCTGCACTTGGTATACAGGATCTGGGCCAGTTCTACTACAAGCCTCTGAAGGATGTAGACGACACGACGGTGCTGTGTACCGTGAAGTACGTTCCTGACACCAAGAGCCTGACTAATTTATCGGTGAGATGGATGCCCCTAACGAAACTGCATAGAAAGCTCAGCATCAACAGCATCTCATCAGCGCAGGATGTACTCACCGTGAACAGCACGCTTCTGTCCTCCACGCAGGTAAGGTTTACGCAAGCCCTTCCCCCCCCCCCTTTTATGTACACGCATCCAAGCACATGTATGCATGCAGGTATACATATACCATTAATCGCGTCCGAGGGTAATAAAACGAGCTTTCCGTCAACGTAATCGGTCAGTTGATTGAAGGGATAGACAGTTTTGAATGTCTATCAAGTCTCTCGAGAGGATTGCCTCAAGCGCATATCATCTAAAAGCTTTCTGCATAAATTGCTCAATAAAAGCTATAGGTTATAATGTAGTACATTCGGGAAACATGGAATACAAGGTTTTCTCTGCTTTCAGGTGTGGCCTCCAAGCAGGGGCGGATCTAGAGCTCGTTGTTGATAGGGCTAATTTTACAAATCACTGAAAACTTAGTCTCAGCATGGATGAGTTTATGTCCCGTATTTTCCGTGATAGTCCAGTTTTTCTGGGTTTTTTTTCCTCCATCCCGACTTTTTTTTTTTTAATGTCCCTGTTTTACCTGTTTTTAGTCGAAGTTTTGTTGAATTTGTTGATTAATTTGTTGGTGCAATATTATCATACAGAAGTTTCGTCAATTATCGTATTTCTCTTTGGGGGGGGGGGGGCGAGAAGGAGATCACCCCGATCACCCCTCCCCATAAATCCGCCCCTGCCTCCAAGTGGAACAGTGATAAACAACTTAAAAATATCCCATGATGATGGTTGTCACCATTATCACGGCTGCTGTAGGAGAATATTTGTTTTTCCACTTCCAGAAATTCGCTTAGGTAAGTTTAAAAAAAAATTTTAATCATTGGAAATGTGCCCAGTAATTTGAAACTAAGCCCAATGTACAGCATCGCAAGTGTTGTATTTTATTGTGATATGTTCATTTTTAGTTAGCGATTCTCTCTCTGGTTAGATGGAGCGCTATTTTTTCACGAATAACGTGTCGTGTGATATGGAATACCATAAGTATTTTCTGAGTTGGGTTTTTAAAATGCCCTTTTTCTTAATTATAATATTCGTTTTTAAAAATATGATGCATTTGTCAATGCAAAGACAAGAAATCAAATTTTATAGAAATACAGGTTCCAGGTTTCTCTACCATGTTTGAAATTGGAATGATCGAAAAAATAAAAGTATAGTATTCCATATTTCCCGAATGTTATACTATATAATTTATGTTATACTATGCAGAGTGATTCTAAATTCATGAGACAAACTTTAAGAGGATATAAGACACCTAAACAAGCATTTTCGGTCAGAGGATGTGCGGTCGAATCGCAGTAGCAAAGGCGGTAGAGGGTGTTTTTGGAGAGGGCAGCACAGCAGCACTTCACCAAAAAGTAAATATCATATTTTTCCGACGGATTTGGTGCAATATTTTCTGTCAACCATTCGAGGGTACATATGTCGGATTGGGTTGGAGTTTGTATGTTATTGGGTGCAGGGATCATCAAGGTTACGCTGCGCTAAAAAATGATCCAGCGGTGCAATGACTTATGGTAGAAATTGCGTTACCATTTGCATTTCAATACCTTGCACACTTGAATGGTTGACGGCACATATCGAAGCAAATCCGTCGGAAAAATATGATATTTGCTTCTGGTGGAGTGCTGTTATACTCTAAAAATGCCCTCTACCGCCTTTGCTATTGCGATTCGACCTCAAAATCTGTTACCGAAAATGCTTGTTTAGGAGTGTTATATCACCTCTTAAAGTTTGCATCATGAATTTGGAATCACCCTGTATCATATAAAGCCCGTGCTCTACCGAATGTAAAGCAAGAATGCAAGTCACTCGTTCCCCCCCCGCCCCCTCCATACATCACAGGAGACAGGTTTTCCTTAAAAAAAACGCGAGTGTCTTTTATTTTTCGACATCATTTTGTTCTATTACTTGATACGGATAGTCGAGAGGGCCGCATATAAGATGAAGAAGCTGAGAACAGTTTAATATACGATCGAAGAATTTCCTAATACGGTGGCGTCAACTCGATGCCATATATTACGTAGTCTATTACAGTACATGGTGAAGAACCTTGTTCAGTTTTTCAAAGAATTCGCTGCTATTTTATATAAGATATTTCGGAAGGATTTTCGCACTAAAAACTCACGGGATCTTTTTCATTTTTCCACTTTTTCTTTCAATCTCCCACATCACGGAAGAAAGTATACTTCGGAAGAGAATAGAGAGTATTACTACTTGCTACTCTCCCTATAGCTTCTCTCGCTCTCTCTAAAGGAACTGAAAGAGGAGGATTTTGTTCGCCGATGGAAGAACGAATGCGTTTCGGTAGGCACTCGATTCGTTCGGTGAAATGAGACAGACACCGATGCGGCAAATGTGCGTTGCCCGTTCTATCTTTCGAAAATACAAAGCAAAAGTATTTTTGAGCCGAGAAAGAATGATTCCGAAGAAAACGTAAGATATGTGGAAGCGTTGAAAGTTTTACTTTTCCACCCTTTTTCCTCCCGATACAAATCCGATTAGCGGCTTTTTTTTCTGGAGAAAAGTGGAAAGTGCACGTCATTCACTCGTCGAAGTTTGGAGCGGTGAGTTGTGGAATAGGTATGAAGCGGCACGGAGAACTTTCACTTCCGTAATGAACGAACGAGCAACGAAAATTCAAAACTTTCTTCGCTCTGACAAAACGACAGCGAATGTTTCCTCATATTATACAAGATAAGATATCTCTTCTTCGACGAGAGCGAAGTAACTGGTATCCAAGTATGCATCAAACTCGTCAAAAAAACTGTTATGATACAGGGCGCGCACATTACATATATTCAAACATAATACTATATAATTTAAATTTATGAAAATTTCTCAATGACTTTGTATGTCAGCATGTAGACATACAGCATAATAGTTACATAACATGAATACTTAAGCATATACTATCTTCACTTCAAAGGTGGACATCTGACAACATAAATACGTTAGGGCCATTTATATGCATACACTCGCACAACACTTTTCGACATGTCCCAATCCGTGGGAAATTCTACAAGCAATGTGTACGAGGTCATGAATTCTCATGACGTCGTGCCCAATGACCTTTTACAATGAGAAGGTGTAATTTCACCCCTTTTTTGTAACTGTAAGTTTAACTTTAAACATGGGATCACAGCAGCAGCGTTGAATGTTGACGTGAGTTGGCGCGAGTTGTTGCATTTTAGCAACGTTGCATTTCAGAATGCTTGAAGACATACGCCATAAACTCATGCTAGTAACAGAGAAAGAAAAGCCTTGCTTCCTTCATTCAGGATGACAGAGGTTGACATGACATTACGAGATTAAATTTACGAAAGAGGTCATCCAACCACCATATGAAAACGAAACCAAACAAATACATATTTGTGTAAGGATGCGGAATATGACTATCAAAGCCTTTTATTGAAACATTGTTGACTTCTCATAAAAGAGAGGCTACCGTTAATCAAGGATTTGAAATGCATACTTTTATTATACAACGGGAAATTATTATTTGGTCGTAAAATAGGGGTGACCGTCTGTTAAGAGAGGTTTTTACTGTATTATGTACAAATGCTGTAGCCTTTTTCTCGTATGCGTCTGAATTAACCGATGCGGGGTCTTTACTTCGGTAATTTATTCATTTCCCCGCTATTTATTTATTGTCCTTTTTGGACATTAATTTCGTACCTCCGGAAGAAACGATAAAAAAAAAACCAACGGGAGTAAAAACATGAGAGACTCTTCCAAGCGATAGATGAATACTCTCTGGAAAAATGAAAACTAGTCTCTTTGTAGATTTCTTTCCTTATTCTATTCGTTTCCTGGTATGACGTCCGCTTTAGTTATTTGTGTTTTCTCATTATTATATCCCATGCAAACTCTTGTCTCGTTCTTCCGACTTTTCCGTTTTTTAATGAAACCGGAGGCAAGAAGTTGGAGCGGACGTCGTTTCGTTTATTTATTTGTTTTGCGGCAATGTAAGGTTATATTTTATGTAAGTAAGCATCTTGTATAAATGGAAAAGCCAATTTCTCCCCGAAACGAAGAATAGCAACTCCATAGCGAGTTGCGCTACTTTTTTTTTGTATAATCGTGTCTGGAGAGAAACATTAATGCTAGGACGTCATCTATCTGTCTATCTACTGATGCAACTGGGATAATGTGAATTGTGTCATGTACTGTATCCCTACTGCAAGGCATTCAAACTCTTCGCAACTATGCCAGTGCCCCGTCATAATAGAATACAAATTCTTAAAAATCGAAGGAATTAGTATATTTGAATGCCGGTTTGCAAGAAATTGATTCTAACAAAGAGGATTTTATTTGGTATAGGAAAATAATTTTGTTCAAAATTGTGTCGATAGAGGGCGCTGTACGAAAGCAAATCAGAACTGATCCGACCCGAACCTATCTTCAATCTCTTCTGTGTCCGACACGTTTGTAAAGCTTCAGCCGGTGATTCGTGGAGGAGGTAATTTCACTTATTGTGTTTTATCCACCAACGTCAACATCACAATGAAAATCTCATGTAAGCGCCAGTAACAGGAAAATTGAGAAATGAGGTGTTTATCGTACGCATTGCGTTTTATAGGACTCTGATTTGCATATTTCCAGTGATTTGATTTCGTGCATCCCCACACCCCTCCATTGACAAAAATGTGAACTTTTTTACCCCGTACCAAAAAATTCTCATTTTCATGGAAACAGCTTTTTCACAAACTGCATTCAAATGCACAAATTCCTTCAATTTTTATAATTTTCTACGCTATTTACTAATTTGAAACACACCCTGAATACCTAGGCTGATTATATTTCTTCGACAAAAACAGGGGTAATTCGGATATCCACGGAAAATACACATTGCGCCAATTATCGCCAAAAACTTGCTGAAAGTAACCTACGTAGCCATTCATCACTATAACCGCTGAGAAGGCGTGAATGGAGGAAAACAAGCTGTTGCAAATCACAATGGATTAAAATGTAATTCCCGAAATAAACCTTTAGTTTAACAAAAAGGAATTTAGATGAATCTTTATATGACTATAACCCTTTTAGACCAGAGCATTCGTATTTTTTTCGGAAGGCGTTGGAAATTTCTATAGTTTTGATACTCAAAAAATGCATTATAACATACATGCAGGAAATCTTCACTTTCTCAAACTTTTTTTTAAATTTCCAATTTTTTAAATTTTTTTTGTGAAGAAATAATTCGCTTCATTCAATTTTTTTCAGCCAAGATGATGTAGGGTATATTCATCTTCACATGCAATTTTTTCCAGAATTTTACTGTTACATTTTATGTAATAAATCACACTTTTCCTCTGGAGACACTTTCTTTTGGAAGCCATCTTAAAAAAACCCCCTGGAAGTTCCACTTCAAGTGCTGCCCTCTGATGAAAGCGCCTCCCCCCCCCCACAAAGTTTATAATCACCATATTTCTAACCCAAAAATTAACACAATCTTTTAAAAGACAGGGCTGAACTCCCTAAGGTCAAAAGAAAAAATTCTATAGTGAGGAAAAACTACTCCCACTTTTGTGGCACGAGGGTCTGAAAGGGTTTGAATAATTACCCTTATATTATGCAACATAATTTATATTATGTTAATACATCATGTTATGTCCCAATTGCATTATGCTATTGTCATGTTACGTCAATTTGTGTTATAATCCTGAACCTCGATTTCAGTAAAGAATAAAAATTGAAGTGAGCTTCATTGAAAATACGAGTCGTATGATTATCCTATACATGCCAGTTTCTAGCCCGCAAAGCTGTCTGGGTAATGGACTGAAATCGCTTATGCATTTCGGTCTAGTTTCTCTAGCTAAAAAAGAGCTTCAACTTTAAACTGCGGTAGAATAGTTCTTAACCTTTTTTAAGTTGCGACCCAAAATCCACTACAAGACCAGCTTCTTGACCCATGGAATTGTTTGATTTTTAGAAATTAGTTAAACAGGAGACGCAATAAGTGAATTCACGAAAATGGGACTAACTGGATTCGTACGGCCCATCTATATAGGAAGCCCCAGCGATTCAGGTTTGGGTCGTGATCAGTATTAGCTCAAGAATCCCTGTCTGTAAGTGAATCTGTACGACCCTTTTCGGAAGCCCCTGTGAATCAGAGTTTTTTGTCGTGGCCCGTGTCAGTAAGTGGATTTGTACGAGCTATTTTTTGGTAGCCCTGTAAATCAAGTTTGGGTCGTAGCTTAAGAATTCCTGGATTTGGACGACCCATCCAGGAAGCCCCTGATACCCAAGTTTGGGTCACGACTCAATGATTTAGAGCCCCTGGAACCACCAAATTACGAATTAACACTTTATTATCCTGACGGACTTTAAAGTACCAAGTTAGATAATTTGTTTTAAACTAATTGTTTCAAAAAGCATAGCTTTTCGTCTTTAAATAGAAGTAGATCTAAAATGATCTACTAAATACTTTACAACGATAACTATTTATTATTATCATTGCATTTATACTTTTATTTTAATTTATTATAATTTTCTTCTTATCCTACTTTTCACAATGTCGGATGTAAAGGGTCGAAGCACGTTGCCTCGTTACCAAGTTCATATATTCCAGTTAGTAAACACTTAATTCATATCAAGAGCAAATGAAGGGGATCCGAGAGAAGAAAACGTTCCATTTCTCTACACCAGAAACTCCGAACACGATGTGAATGAATACTGGGATTTTAGTGACACGGTTGCATACAGTGAGCTGAGAATAAGTTTTTACTGTCTGAATATTCCCCCGATGACGGTGAATATTCACGTTTGAAATATGCAAGATAATATTTGTACGACGACCTACAGAAACACGAGTTCATGTTGCGCTAAAAAACATTCGTGCCAAAGGGAAACGTAGCTCCTTACACCATAGGGGAAAATAAATGTCAAGAGGGAAAGATATGTTGCGGAATATTCTCACGATGGAGAGATATTTCCAAGTTTTTGTTTCCCCCTCTTATATGCACTGTATGAGAAAAGAATAAAATTCGGCATCTTCTAGGCTCTCGATCCATCTTAACTAATGCAACTTGCAGTAAATCCTTTTACAGTATTTCTACCACTTTCTGTCGACACTGATTTAATTATTCACGGTGAAGTGGGGAAAAACTATGTGCTACACCATAGTTTCCCAAACGTTTTGTTCCATCGCCCCCTTCTTCAGAATTTTTTTTTCTCCCATCGCCCCCACAACGCAATCTAACCCATAGGATCCTATGTGTGTGTGTTATACCCGTAGCTTCTACTGCCCCCTAGGACATTCCATCGCCCCTTAGGGGGCGTTAACACCCACGTTGGGAATCACTGGTATAGCAGAATCGGAAAACTATCGTCGTAGAGCATAGTTTAAAAAAATTTTTGTACCCCGTTGGCCCCTTCATCACAATTTTTTTTTCTGTTATGGCTCCCAGCTCAAGTGAGCCCATAAGATCCTATGTGAAATCCATATCTTCCATCCCTTCCCCTCCCCTCGACCTTTGCATCGCCACCGTTGGTGATATTGCCCACTTTGGGAAACACTGTTGTAGAGCAAGGGTGTTCAACCTTCAGGGAGTGTGTGGGCCACTTCATTTATTTGAGAACGTGTCCCAACCCAGATATTTGGTGATGTGGGACAGTACCGCGGATCAGTCATTCGATCTGTAAATATGCCGCTGGTCACTTAAATGGAACTGTGCCGCGGGCCGCTTAAGTGCCCTTGACCTTTGCCGCGGAGATCTGTAAACATTCTTCGAGTTTCTAAAGTGATCTGGGAAAATGCCGGGTACACTTAAGTGACCTGGAACTGAGCCGCGGGACACTCAAGTTATCATGGAATGTACCACAAGCCGATTAAGTGTTGAGGAACTACACCGCCTGTCACTTATGTGATTTGGAAATGTGCCGCTTAGTTCATTTTCACGAAATTCGGTTTAAGTGTCGCGGGCCACATTTGACCCGCGAACCATGGGTTGAGCATGTGTTGTGGAGGGATTTATCGTTATTTCGAGTATCGTCGTAGCGGTTTCGCTGTGATTAACCGACAATATGCGGCGTTATTTACTCTATTTTTCATTTCTAATGTCAGCTCATTACTGCATTCATGCAATGCTTTGAGTGTTTTTAAAAATGAACGATTTCTTTCTATTTCAATACAGAGTATGATGACCTACAATCAAGTGAGCCGCTTAGCTCTTCCACGTGGGCTGTACTTGGCTTACGTCAAAATCAGCTCGTCCGTCGATTTGATCCGCGTACTGGTTCCGAAGAAGGCTCCGAATGTTCTACCGTACTACAGGATCAGAGAAAATCCTCACGTCTCCTGGTGAGAAGGTTTCTTTTGCTTCGAAATTTGCGACCAATCGAATCAGTTAAGAAGATCACAATAATAACTATAACCGTACATGCACCTCAAACACATTCCTCTGCGGGACTTATAACGAACCGATGCACTCCGGAATGGGTGTTCTGACTTGTATGTGTGGCCCCAACGTGTTTATGTTGTCGGAATTGTGCTCGTTCGTGTGTTTGCTGGTGTCGCCATCTGACTTCCATATTTTGAATTGAAGATTGTAAATGCTCGAATTTTCATGTTATGTAAGTACTATGTTGTAGGTCTGCTTGTTCTCTGCGGAGAAACTTTTTTCAAATGAATAAAATAAGCTGGTCTATTCCGAGTAGGATTCTACAGCTACGACCAACACTCGGACCATTGGTGCAAATAAATATTATGTTCATCATTCTGCGCATTTAGTTGTAAGGGCAGAGACTCTCCGTAGAAAGCAACTGCTAGACCTCCAACACGATATTAGCCTCACTTGATGAGAATTTGCCATTTTCACCTCGAAATGATGACACAGATGGCGGCACCAGTATAAAACTAAAACAAGTACTGTATAACTCTGACACACGCACAACACGTGTTTCCTACATATAACTAGCTCGTTAGAAATTTCCCGGAAGAATTTTCTGGATAATGTCGAGAGCGATTCCGGAAAGAGAAGTTGTTTGTCCCTAGCGGGAATCGAACCAGGGTGCTCTTGCCTCCGACGTTTCGTCCACAGTACATTTCGATCACGGAAATTTCACTCCTTACATTTCGCGTTGGCCATTTCGGCTGACCTCACCATATCAGTGACCGAGTGAGTGAGTGACCATATCCATATGAGTAACCAAGTGTGTGATCGTATGAGTGACCAAGTGAATGGGTGAGTGCCCGTAGGAATAACGAAGTAAGAGGATGCGTGACCAAGTTAGTGAGTTAGTGAGTGACCGTATGAGTGAATGGCCGTATTGGTGACTAAGTGTATGAGTGAATGGTCGTATTGGTGACTAAGTGTATTACTGATTAAGTGTGGTCACCATATGAGTAACCAAGTGTGTGACCGTATGAATGACGAAGTGAGTGGGTGAGTGCCCGTATGAGTAACAAAGTGGGAGGGTGAGTGACCACATGAGTGAACAAGTGAATGCGTGAGTAACTGTATGAGTGAACAAGTGAGTGGAGATGGCTGCATGAGTGAGTGATACTGTCCGTATTTGACTGTATGAGTGAGTGACACTGTCAGTATGTTACTGTATGAATGAGTGACATTGACAGTATGTGACTGTGTGAGTGACACTGTCAGTATGTGACTGTATGAGTGAGTGACACTGTTGGTATGTGACTGTATGAATGAGTGACACTGTCAGTATGTGGCTGTATGAGTGAGTGACACTGTCAGTATGTGACTGTATGAGTAAGTGACGCTGTCAGTATGTGACTGTATGAGTAAGTGACGCTGTCAGTATGTGACTGTATGAAAGACCAAGTGTGTATGGTCACTCATGCTGTCACAAAGTTGATCGCTAATATGGTCACTCATGCTGTCACAAAGTTGATCGCTAATATGGTCACTCATACTGTCAGGCACTTGGGCACTCATATAGTCACTCACACACTCATATGGACACTCACCCAATCACTTGGTCACTCACGCAGACAGTCACTTGCTTGGTCACTCGGTTACTCATACGGTCAGAACAAGCGAAATGTACCGAGAACGGAACGTCGGGTGTGGGGGCCAAATTTCCGGATCCCATACTGGACTAGTGCGCTAACCAGAGACACAATTCCTCTTCCCGGGTAAACACGCATAGTAGCGGGATGCACTGGGAGGAGACGTTGCAGCCCTCATTGGTCACTGGAGGACCGCAAACACCCCGCTTCACATCTCAGAGAGAATCGAAGCGTTCCCGAAGGAGGGGTGTGTCCGGAAGGTGTTTGTTAAATAATAACAAAAAATTCAAATGCAACAAACACCACATTGCCATATATAAAGCAGCGCGTTCTCTTTCACTTCAGTTAATACGCCCCGGACGGCGACACTGGGGAAATGTGTTGCTTTTCCGGATTATATCATATCAAAGAAGGAGATTTTTCTGGATATGGTCCCCGAAGGAATGTTTACGAGGTTCATGGAAGGTCGAGTAGTAGTTGCAAAGGCGCCCTCTGGTGAGAGATAGATTATTTTTTTTTCAAAACTATTTTCCTTTTGTTTTTCTTCACAGAGTAGCGAACCTTGGATAATTATGTGCAGATCGATCCGACCGATTATTGATTTGTTTTCACAGCACAATAATTACTTCTTTTTTTTTTATCATCTGTATTCTGGAAAAGAAACTTGTTTACACACGGTTTCCCATCGGTCAATATCGATATGATACGGTAAATGTGATAAATCGATCGTTATGCATAATCGCCAATCGTCTCGGTAAGTTTGATAAACTTATCACTTTCACCAACGATTATGCGTAATATCCAAGCGGCGTGTTGGTAAATTTGATAAAATGCTAAAATAATTACCACTTTTACCTGTGAATATACATAATTCCCAAGAGCGTGCGTACCTTGTAAATTTGATAAGTACTTGAAATTTATCGTTTTTACCGGTGATTACACATAATAGCCCTAATTGTAATTTGATGAATATGATTTTACGATCGGTAAATTTATCCAATAAGAGTTCATTATATCGAGGTCCAATTGTGGAATTCGTTAAATAGGAGTTTGTTATATTGGGGTATGATTGCGCGCGCACAAAAACTTGTGAAGATTCGTTGAATTAAAAAAAAAAAGTTAAATAGCAGTTCGTAATATAGCGGGGTACGATCGCAAAATGTTTTAAATGAGAGGTCATTATATCGGGGTCCGGTTTGAAAATTCGTCAAATAAGAGTTAGTTACAGGAGTTATTTCGGGGATGTTCGGAAAAATTCGTTAAATCAGAGTTCATTATATCCGGTTCAGACTCTGGCTCACAAGTACGGTCATCGAAACAATAAATCTTATCACATCAATGGGACCGATTTATCATATTTTCACCCGACGCTCCGTTCTCGGTACATTTCGCTTGTTCTGACCGTATGAGTAACCGAGTAAGTGACTAAGCAAGTGACTGACTGCGTGAGTGACCAAGTGATTGGGTGAGTGTCCATATGAGTGTGTGAGTGTACATATGAGTGTGTGAGTGACTATTGAGTGCCCAAGTGCCTGACCGTATGAGTGACCATATTAGCGATCAACTTTGTGACAGCACGAGTGATCATGACAAAATGACAATATGTATTAGTAAATATGAATGTGTGTAAATATGAAAAGATATGAATTTATCATATTTACCAACGCCGCTTGGGTGTTATGCATAACTACCGTAAAAGTGGTAAATTTAGAGAAAAACTTATCCGGTTATTTATCCATAATAACCATAACCAAAAATGTTTATATCACACACACACACACACATTGACCGTAACAGATTATGCTCTTAATCACCACCAATGATACTATTTAACTTAATTTCATCGACAATTTTTCAATAGCGATCGATTCTAAATTTCATAAAAGCCGGATCGAGGTCGGGGAGTGGTTTGAAGGAAATTTCTCAGGAATCGATAAAAGATGACTTCATCATAAATATAAACGAAGCGTTTAGCGCTATTTTTTGCTTTAAACGGACGCAATCTCGATGAATCTCTTAAATTCCGTTCCCGGATTGGAATTCCGTTCTTTTCTCGATGGAAATTCCAAGGAGGAGCAGGAGGGGGGGGGGGGTAACAAACTGAATAGCATTTCTAACGAGCTACCGGCGAAGTGTATTTTCTTCAGACAAACGATATTGGCGGTATCTGTTATAGGTGCCCTGGGAAAACGCTCTTTATTCTTGTTTTTCCCAACGCCGTCTGTAGACACTAATTATTCTTTGGACGCCGCCTCACAACCGAATTTTCTCGTTTCCTCTCTTCAGTAAGTAAAAGAAAGGTTATATTTAACCGCGATTTTTTTTTATAACATTTTTTAAACTTTTTTTTAAAAACACTTTTTAAAACGTTTTTTTTCTAACATTTTGTTTTAAACTTTTCGGAAGAAATCGTTGAACGAGATTCTTATTAGATGTGCGCAGTCGGTTGGATTTACACTATAAAAGTGCTTGTATAAAACGAGGAAAATACAACGAATAAGATGATCTGTTACATTCGAGTAAATGCAACCGATCAGTTTATTGGTTGCATTTTTGAAGTTTTATAAAAGCACTTTTACAAAACTTTTATAGTGTAATCCCGGCGTAAGCATAATTGGACACTTTTTTAATTTTCGGTTTGCATTAGCTATTTTGAAATGCAGCTCTGTCATCGATGTCATAATGTCGGCGATCTATATAGAGCGCAGCGTATTTCGAAATTTTCAAAACCGCGGACCGGTGATAGTTGGTTGAACAATTTTACCGGCCGGCGGAAACGGAGGAGTTAATTTGCACACCGGTCAAAAATGAATTTTTAGTTGATTTATTACTGATTTTACACATGTGTGATTGTTTTCATTAACACATTTTATTTTTATTATGTTAGCTGGAACTCACTGGCGATGTGCACGACTGCACCTACCCACGTATAAAAATTTTTATTTGCTGCCACACAGTGAAATTTTAATATTCAATAAATCTCCGGACGCACACCAGTTCTCATTTGACAATGTGCTTACATCAACCCGAGTGATGGAGCCTGGATGTCTCTCGGTTAGAAATGGAGGAGTGAAAAAACTAAACAAATGGGAGAAATAATTTGCGGACCTGCTATACACAAATGAAAAAGATAGTATAATATAGTATAACACTTAAATTAACCCTTTATATCCTGACGGTACTTTAACCCTTTCCGACTGAGTCTGGGCACACATAAAAATTCTTTTTTCAAACGATGAAAATCAACGATAAGTAAAATGAAAATTAGCTCAGGAATATCCCTGGAAGGATAACTTCGAACCTTCTTTCACACACAACACTAGCTAGCATCACCGCACAGGCCGATCCATTCTCTTTTGGCCAATGCTTATTTTTTCGGAAACTCTTATTTTTCAAAGAAATGAATTAACATTTCAAAGTTTTTTGGGATATAAAAACATTTCTGGAAAAAAAAAATGTTTTATGTTATTTTTTTGACTGTACACTAATTAATCTCTTTCTTCTTTATAAGTTTTAACTTTTTGCATTAAAAACTTACCTAAAATCGAGCCCCGCATTCAAGGTTGGGCGCGCGCACACCCACAAAATTAAAACTGTATAAATGCAATCGTTACAAAATTATACCTGCGTACTCCTCTAGGCCTGAATATATTGCCTACAAGTTTTCTGAAAGGGATAAGGTACCAGGTTAGATAATTTGTTTTGAACTAACTAATTGTTTCAAAAACATTGTTTTTTGTCTCTAATTAGAACTGAAATGACTTACCAAATAATTTACGCATGATAACTATTTATTATTGTCATTACATTCATACTTTTATTTTAATTTATTATAATTTTATTCGTATTCTACTTTTCTTAATGTCGGATTTAAAGGGTTAAATATTAAATTATTTAGCGGCTGTATGAATTCGGTGAAATGTACCGGTTTAAAGAAACTTGGGCCCCCGGTGTTTCGTCTACGACGTTTCATCCCCGGCACATTTCGATCCTAGACGGGACCAAGTGGGTTCAGTGACCGAGTAAACTCAGCCGAGTAAATGGCAAATATCCCTAGCGGGTCAGAGCCAGGTCCCTGCCTGGTAAGAAGAAGAAGTGACCGTATGAGTGACAAAGTGATTGGGTGCGTGACCGTATGATTGATTGTATTGAGTGGCCGACTGAGTGAGTAGATGAGTACGAGACTCACTCGCTCACCAGCTCACTCATTTGATCACTTTACTCATACAGTCAGTCACTCACTCACCTGGCCCTGTCCGGGGCGAAATGTTGGAATGAAACATCCTGCGGAACGAAATGTCGGAGGCGAATTTTCAGATCCCATATGTACCAGCGGTTGAAGAACACTGCTCTAGGGTTGTTGCACTTTTGGCTCACGAGACCATAACGTCAGTCCCCTAAAAGATGGTATAATAATTAAGATTATATACCATGTTATTGTTATTTTCAATGACAATAATGACTGATAATTCTAAAAAAATGTAACAGCTCAATAATAAAATTGCAACCGTTCCGTTTAACAAACACAGAACACAGTGTGCAAGGACCTTCCCGAAACGAAGCTTCGCTAAACTAAAAAGGGGAATGACTATAGTTATAATGGGCCAAAGACATTAAAAATACATTGTGAGACTGTCCGAACGCATGACGAAAGAGTACAGATGAAGATTCTTTTCTCATTGTGCACAGAGTGTCGAATTGACAGGTCATCTTGAGGTACAGACCCTCCTGGGCACGGTCTGCATTTGACAGACAGACATGACCGCTGACCATTGGCAGGGTCATCTTGACGTACAGACCCTCCCGGGCACGGTCTGCATTTGACAGTCAGACATGACCGCTGACCGCCCATAGAGACTATCTTGGGATGGTTTGCGCTCTTTCCCAAAGGGATGGACGGTCTTGGAGAGAGATTCCTCTACAGACTTGCAAACGAATCGGTACATGGAGGAACGTGTTGTATGCATATGCGTGGCCCTAACGTATTTATGTTGTCAAAGCTGTGCTCGTTCCGTGTTCTAGGCTTCCACATTCTCAATAGAAAATGACAAATGCTTAAATTTTCATGTTATGTAAATATATTGTTAGAAGTCTGTCTGTTTTTTGCGGAGAACCTTTTTAAAACGGGAGACTGGCTCCTATTCGAGCCTCGAAGTTGGAAAAACGCAGAAAACCAGCTTCAACCTACCACTGTGCCGCGAACGGGGTTCGAACCTGGATCCTCGAGATGAGAGTACAGTATGATGCCTACACGACCTCACAGTTTCACCACGCCGATACAGTAATTGCAAATGTTAGAGCCGAACCCCCTTCAGCACTTTCATTATTGACACTCGCAGGACCTAAGATAGTTATTAATCTCGAATTTTCGACGCAGCTAAAATTTCTATCTGAGGATAACTAAAACGGGATAAATATATCGGGCTTTATTTAGCGTTAAAATGAAAGGGGGGGGGAAAGGCCTAAAGAGACAAGAGTGAGGAAAACAAAGTCACACGTTGACGTCCCTTCAACACGAAATTGGGTTAACACTGAGTAATAATTGGTTACGATGTCGAGAATAAATACAAGAAAGAAAGAAAGAAAAAGTATAGAATGTAATTTACTTCGCAGCGCTTCATGGGTGTTGCCATCATCTGGCGTGTTCTTCGTAGGAACGAACACACACCTGACTACGCGTTATAGTAGGAGCGAGGAGGTAATCGAATTAAGAAGAACAAGAAGACACCGTCTCGTCGTCTTATGTTTGTTGGGCAGGCAAAAAGCTATTAGCCACAACTCTTCGACGGCAGATGCATTTTATACGCGAGACGGCTATCAACCTTCCATACAACGCAGGGTCAAAGAAACAAAAGAGCAATTTCCTTAGAGTACGAGGAGACAGACTACAGCTTCAGCTTGTCCCCGGCGAAACAAATAACGTAATAATAAAATAAAACTACCTCTCACACTTCTAATAGACATACATCCCTGAAATGATGGATGTGACTACTTTACCGGGCGTAAGTCTTCCTGGGTGCTAATTACGGATAAAACACGTGCCTATATTCCAGCTTCATGTTAATGTTGGATTACATTCGATTATCCGAACTGCTAAGTGAGTTATTTCACGAATGATAAGTGCATTTGTTCTAATTTGAGATTTGTTGCTGGTTTTCCTCTAGGACTACAAATTTCTGGTATTGAAGCGCGGCTCAACTTCATTAGAAGAGTATTGAGTTTTTTTTTTAAATAAGTTTATCATTGAGAGACAACGGGGATGATTGGGAATCAATTCTAGATCAATTGCCTTTAATTCGAGAGAAAAAGTTCCAGCGAAGGCAGTTCAGTTCCATTATTGCTCCAACTATTTTTTGAGTTCGTTTCTAACCACACATCTATTAGGTTCCATCACTACGTATCTATTAGGTTCCATCACTACGTATCTATTAGGTTCCATCACTACGTATCTATTAGGTTCCATCACTACGTATCTATTAGGTTCCATCACTACGTATCTATTAGGTTCCATCACTACGTATCTATTAGGTTCCATCACTACGTATCTATTAGGTTCCATCACTACGTATCTATTAGGTTCCATCACTGCGTATCTATTAAGTACTTATCACTCGCACTATCCTAGATAACGGTTGCTGCTTCAGACCGCCATTGTGCCAAATCACGACGAAATATTGCATTTGGCATGTAGTATTTAAAAGATATAATTCGCCAAATGACGAGTGTTTATTCTCCAATGTCTCCAAACGGTGCATCAATTTGGCCATATTTGCGCATGCAACTAAGCATAGAATTAGAATGCGATTCTTTGAAATAAGTCAGTACCATAGGCGTCGGAAGTGTTTTATGCAAGAAACTCTCATTTGCGAATTAATTCTGAGAGTGCTCGAATTTTTTTTCTACAAAATACAGTGGTTCCCACAGCACCCTCGACTATGACGCCACTTTGCAGCATTTTAGGGTTAAAAATATACTGGCTTCCAAAAGTAAAGCACGTGACGGCTTATATAACATACAACACCACTTTAACCTTGCCCCTCTGAATTAGAGGGACGTAAACACTTGGCGCTCGGTCACACAGTCCCTTCATGTGAAGTCTTCAACGCACAGTACTGGCGAGTTTGTCTTACCAAGTGACGCTGCTAACATGAATGTAACGGTTGCGGAGGTAGCTTGTCGATTCCGCTTTGCTGCTATGGGAATTAGCGAGAGTGAAGGAGATTTTTGATTTTTTCTCAATTTACATTACATACAGGAAAGACTTTTTTCTGGATATTATGCGCAGATGAACTTTAAAAGAAAAGTCTACTGGTCTTCGCCGGGACTAGTATACTAACTATGTATTGTTTGGGATTGCTTTTATAATTTATATATTGCTATAGTAGCGAAGCGGAATCGACGAGCGACCTACACAACAGTTACATCCATGGCTGCAGCGTCAGTTGGTTAGACAATATCTGCCAGTACTGTACTCCGAAGGTTCCACGTGAAGGGCCTATACGCCCAAGTACCACGTGTTTGTGTTTCCACTAACCGAATCCGGGGGGGGGGGGGGCAAGATTAAAAAGGTACGTAATGATACATATAAACTGTCGCGTGCTTAACTTTTGGAAACCAGTGCCTTAACAAGAAATGTTACGATAAATGTTATAAATACTGAAAACATTATCACTTCTATCGGTGATTATGCAATTGATACTTGAAATTTATTGTTTTTATCCGTGATTATGCATACTACCATAGTGCAATTGGCGAATTCGATAAATACGACAAAATTCCAAATGAGTTCTAGAATATGTGATGAACATACTCAGACCCCCGATTTAATGATAACAAATTTTACTATCGTATCCCGATATTATGATACACTACATGTATGAACTATCATGCATGGTATATCTTATAGTACGAT
This sequence comes from Pholcus phalangioides, assembly GCF_987345545.1. Lineage (NCBI taxonomy): Eukaryota > Metazoa > Arthropoda > Arachnida > Araneae > Pholcidae > Pholcus > Pholcus phalangioides. The sequence goes on from NW_028301628.1 coordinate 20,708,990, forward strand.
TTATCATGTTCACCAATGATGCGACGTTTGCTTATTATGCACAATCGCATAAGAGATAACATTATAGTACTTATTAAATTTACCAACGACGGTTGGGTACTATGCATGAGCACCAGTGAAAGTGATTAATTTAGGGAAATTTATCAAATATACAAAATACTCGGCGACTATGTATAATTACCGGATTCATCACATTTACCGTAACATGTACATGGTTCAAAATACTCCACACCGTTTGTTGATGACAGGATGTATCCAGTCAATGGTGACGACAGCAGCTAACAGACTAGCGGTGTTCATAGAGGGGGTTGGTTTAAGCTGCATACGACACTATCGAATCGCACAATTGGCCAACCGCAGTAGCCAAAGTCATTTTGATTAGTGACTTCAGTCGCCGTTGAAGATGTCCTCACACCAGATGTGGATGAAGCGTCTGGAAGTCCGAATAGCTGTGGGCTCCAACTATTCGTACGGGAACTATGTGACACTGACCTGAAAAAGAAAGACTTAATTATTCTAACACTTTCTTTATATAAACCGAAAAATAAATATCAAATTGTTGACATTGGTGATTATATCCCGTGTTTTTCTCTCGCAGTGAAGAGTGGAGTTGGATAAAACAGCTGAAGAACGAACACAAACCGGAATCGGCTACGGAGTGTCAGCTTAAATTCCAGAGGTTACTGTCATCGGCTGCCAGGAGTCTGCTGTCTCTGTTGGACGTATCACCTGACCAGGCAATCGTTCAGAGGTACACATCCGAACATGTCCCTCAGAGATGTCGATAGTATTATCGGACTTGCAATGAAACCTAGAGCTGCATTCCACTTATAATACCATTAACTACCCACCGGGCGCCAAGAAGGAACACGAAGAATATTAGCATGCGCGAAATACTCCCTGTACTGTGGACTCCATGGAGTATTTCGTCACGGGAATTCGTTTTTAGCTGAAGACGGGAATAACACAGAACCAAGAGTGTACCAGAAGGGGGGGGGGGCGTGTCAGTCCTTAACTGTGTAAGCTGTGAACCCTTTTGGGTTGTCTCAGCTTTCGAGTAAATTGTGCAGTTCATAAATTGATTATAATTTGTGGAATGCTACCTATGATTCATTGCAAATATTGTTCGCATGAGTGACAGAGTGACAAGCTTTCGAGTTGACGAAATGAATCATATATCGTATTATCGTTATTATTATTTTATGATTGCCCTGAATAAATTATAAATGTATTGTAGGGTGTGTCCCATAATATCGGAAGTAGTTTAAAAATATTCATAAAAAAAGAAGGAATTGGTATATTTGAATGCGGTTTGCGAAAAATAGTTATTCAAAGGAAGGGGGGTTTTTTTAAAACAGAAAAAAAATATATTTGTTGATAGAGAGCGCTACATTCCAGAGAAAATCAAGTTCTTCAATCTATTTTGTACAGTTTGTAAGGCTTCATCTGGTGATTCGTGGCTAAGGTAAAACAACTCAACCATTAATACTAGATCCACGAATGTCAACATCACAATGAAAACCTTATTTAAGCTCTAGTAATAAGAAATTTGACAAATGACCTGTTAATCTCGCGTACACCCTCAATTTTATAGTACTCTGATTTGCATATTTCTAGGGATTTGCTCTATCGACAAAAAATCAAACTAATTTTTTTCTGTACCCCAAAAAAATATATATATATCCCCTTTCGTGAGAATAGGTTTTTCGCAAACCGCATCCAGATGTACTAATTCCTTCAATTTTTATGAATCTTTGAACTATTTACAAATTTATGGTACACCCTGTATACACGCAAACACGTGTGAATCGCTGTGTGTCGTTGTTGTAGGCTGTACGACGCGGAAGTAGTCGAGCTGAACTCGGACGTTTCCCTGATTCTGATGTTGCCACCAGTAGAAAGCTTCTGTTCCGTTCCCGGACAAAAAGACGTCACCGAACGAGATGACTGTATCCGGTTGCCTGTACAAGTTTTCGAAATGAGTGAGTATCTCATTCTATATATATATCTAGGTCTTCTTTTTGTATTACTAGACGTTCGTAAGTTGAGACGAGTAGTGAGATACATCAAGTATAGGTACGAACATAGGCAAAGGAAGCTCAGGGTACTCAATATCTCCAATTGTGGAGGAGGAGCAGCAGCCGACGCCCACCCCTTCAATAATTATTGAATATACAGGCAGGGTATATCCCATAAATATTCGTAGAGTTTAAAAATTCATAAAAATTGTAGGAATTGGTATATTTGAATGTGGTTTGCGAAAAAATGTTATTCTCACTCTGTGTGTGTGTGTGTATATTGCATATTCTGTAATAGGACAGGCAAACAAAACTGCTCAGCACTGTGGACGGAGGCTTTGTTTCTTCGTTTCCCGTCATAGTCGAGGCACTGTATATATGTAATTTGTATACATTGTGTATTTTGACCATTCTCAAAGCTCTCCCACTTCAACATGCCAGCTTCTTCTTCTTCTTTCTTGCCCACAAGTATTTTCCACATTTCTTTCGGAATCCCATTCTGCGGTCTCCGGCCCTTATGTGCCACTGGGCGCACGTGCAATTTTTCTCCCTAGTCATTGGATTTCAGTCACCCATTTTTGTCAAATGGCTTGTATGTTGCATTGGTTGATGGCTGTCTTCATGGGGAGAACGACGCGAGTAATTCGAAACTTGCGCGCACGGGGCAAGGGGAGCCACCACTATAAATCTTTGCTAACTTTTCCGACACAACTCTGCCTCTTTTGAGGTAACGGAAGTAAGGTGCTTTGCATCAGTCCGGGGTTGTGAGCGGTTCTATCTATCTATCTATTCTCACGAAGGGGGGATTTCCTTTGGTACAAGAAATAATTCAGTTCAAATTTTTGTCGTTAGATGCGCTGAAAACAAGTCCTTAGTAGCGATTAGACCTGAACCTTTGTCAATCTTTTCTGTGCTTGAAACGTTCGTGAAGCTTCAGTCGGTGATTCATGGCGGATGTAAAACAACTTCATCAATAGTGCTTTATGCATTAATGGTTATGCACCATTGTCAACATCCCATTGTAAAAAAAAAAAAACCCTCACGTAAGCGGCAGCAACAGGAAAATTCAGAAATGCGCTGTTAATCGTACACCCTGAGTTTTATAGGATTCTGATTTGCATATTTCTAGTGATTTGCTTTCGTGCATCCTCTCTATCTAGAAAAATTTGAAATAAAATTTCGTTTTCTTCACCAAAACAAACCCTCTTTCTTGAGAATAACTTTTTCGCAAACCGCGTTCAAATATACAAATTCCTTCAATTTTTATAGACTTTTAAACTATTTACAAATTTACAGGACTCCTTGTACGATGCAGCGCATATTTGAATCCTTGTATACACGGGATATCTGGGTATCGTTTGAAAAACACTGTTTCAGGATATGGAAACCATTGTATTGAGATAAAATATTTTGGTCTCTTTGTTTTCCGGCGAATCATTGATCATTAAGTGATTTCCGCACCTTATTGTTAGTATTCGTGCAAAAATAAATATGAATCACTCTTTTGATTCTGACGTATCTACCAAAAATCGTTGTTGGGTCTTTACTGTGCGAAAAGAAAGAAAGGAAAAACTCGTTTGGGTTCTTTATTACCGTGAAACCTCTTCGCGGTAATAGATATTTCTGTATTATGAGTATAAGTATGTAGAGAGTGTTTTGCTTTTTCTCTCTCTCATGACATTACCTTTATTCTCTTTGGAGAAGCTCCAAACTGTGGTTTACTTTTGCCAACTGCCTTCTCTTGTACATACTCTTACTCAAAAAACACTCTTATCTTATTCTCATTACAGTACACATGAACACATATCAGCCGTTATTCATCTGCAGATATTCTCGGATCTCGTCTATTCTGGAAATGGACACGATCGTTGCCAACCATTTCCATCGAGAGGTATGTGCTTCCGAGTTATTCTTTTCGAGTGTACTTTTCCCCTTCCGATTTGTTATATTCTAACGTGTTAATTGTTAGTGTTTAATATCCATATCACATTCTGCATTTAATACAATAAGCTAAACATAAAAATCCCTAACAATTCAAATGAGCAAAAATATGTCATATGGGGTTCGTTTTGTACCCTTGACCGAGGTTAATTCCACAACCTCAAGAATGATTATTTATGTTGAAAAAAGAAGCATTGATCTCTAAATTTCGAGATGGCAGGTTGGTGACATTTTACGTAGAAGCAAACTGACAATTTTTCAAATCAATATACCGGCATTCTTTTGTAAGGAAGGTAACTCATGCGCGTAATAAGAATCCATATATCGCAAATGTGGATCCGTGTAATAATTATGGACATACATGAACACCAGGTAATGGTGGGTGTGTGCATCCTTTCACATCTTCCGGTAGTCTACCTTGTCCATGCGAATCTAGTCCATCTTATCTTGGTACCATCACTTGTTTAACTATTTCCGATGGTAAGTACTATCCTTGCAACCATGACCATCGGAAGTATTTCAGACCTGCTTGTCTTGAGTTTTATGTGAGAAATTTTGATTTTTGCATCAATTCCAGGTGCTCAAACCCATGCCACAAAATATTGTGGGTGCTCAAGTAACCTCAGCACCCTCGGCTCCGACGCCTGTCGCTACAAGCGACTGGCTTTTGACACACTTTTGATCCCAATAATAAAACTCCTCTGGAAGTCTACCGGTGCGAGAATCAATTCCTGGAGAGTCTATTCGAAAAAGTGCAGCCTCACGGGTTGCCAAACCAGGGGTAACGAACAATTGCAGAATAATGCAGGAAAAGAAAAATAATAATATTTGCCTGTAAAATTCAAACTATGGATGTAATTGGATGAAATAATCAGAAGAAACTGTCATTTTGGTGCATTGCATCTGCATACTAGCTGGAAACCAAAAAAATGTATACATATATAAATTGTTATGTTGAGAGAGAGAGAGAAAATTAACAATATTTTACAAAATTAATTAATTTTTGTCGGAACTCACCAATACCAGTGCGTGTGATGATATACTGATATATATATACATACAGGGTGGGCAAAAAGTCCGTAGAAACTTTAAAAATGAATAAAGACCTTGAAATAACCAAAATAAAAAACGGTTTGCAGGGTTAGCATCACTAGGTCACGGAAAGTTTTTTGAAGCAGGAAAAAAAAATATATATATATATATAGCCGATAGGTGGTGCTGGTACGAGTGCCTTCGGTCTAAATATGCAAATGAGACGGTTATAAGAACTTTCGCTCCTAATCCACAATCAGTTCACCGTTGTAAACCGCGTATGTGGATCTGCTGCACTATGCCGTTGCTGGATTTGTGACTCGCGCCTGCAATGTGTTATCCCCTGTGGTGGTGGTGGTGTACAGCCAATGATGTTCTGTATACTGCTACGGGAAACCCTCCGCTCAGCCTATATGTTGAATATGACGCTCGTCGATCTACAATCCTGCATTTGGGTAAGGAGGTTTGGATGGACGGAATTCTTATAACACCTGATGCCTACGAAGGGAATAATAAGAGTTGGCTTCATCATCCCAGTGTGGACTTGTTACAGAATTAAGTTCCACTGCCTGGTACGGAACAATGCTCATCGGATGAAGCTATTAGTATATTCACGGACGGATCAAAAACAGAGACATCCACGGCCTGTGCATACGTAGTTATGAATGCAGAAGGATCTGTTGAAGAGGCTTGGAGTCGACGGTTGCGTCAAGGGGACAGTATCTTTCAGGCGGAGGTTCTGGCCATACTAGCTGCAGTAGAATGGGCGATTAAGCTGAATCAACAGACGACGATATATACTGACAGCGCGTCTAGTATTAATGCGATTCGTGATCAGCGCACTCCACATGAAAATACTCGGCGAATACGCAAGCATTTATACGACCATCCGTCTATCAGTATCAAATGGGTCAAAGGCCATGCAGGAATAGCGGGGAATGAAATTGCGGACAGATTGGCCAAAGATGCTCTTAATCTCCCAACGGAAGAACAACTCTTGCTACCACGCAGTCACATCAAACACGTGCTAAAAAGTGACCTGTTACAAAAGTGGCAACAGCTATGGGACAAGAATGCACATAAAGATGCCTATAAGATACAGAAACGCGTCCGTTGGAATAGTTCCATTTGGTCTAGAGAGAAAGTGATCATGATAACTGAGCACGGCCCATTACCGACGTATCTAGAACGTTTCAAGAAGTCGGACATCGCCATGTGTGCGTGTGGTGAGATTGGATCTTTATGGCATTACCTGACATCTTGCCCATATACAAAAAAATTTCATTTTGGTGCTATTCCCGAAAACGGTCGACTGTGTTTCAAAAAAAGAGTTTTGAAGAGCCCTATGGGCCTTGCTCGGGTGCGGTGGATTATATTGTTCCTCGATAACAACTTACACCGCATACATACTAAGAAGACTGGAAGTGCGCGTCTGAGCGGTGGGAGCGATGACGAGTTCAAACCGGCAAAAGCCCCAGCGATTGATCTTAAGAGGAAATATGATCTTCGACCACGTCGGCGTCAACAAAAGTAACCGATAAATGGAAAACAGAAGCAAGTTCACCTGCAATGAGATGAATCAAGTCATCGATGGCAAGGACGAATTAAGTGTTATTTACTCGGCTATATAGTGAATTGTGCTGATCTCAGTTCACCCGGTGACGATTCCGGTGACGACTTGCGGCCAAGACGATGATGGTCTGCGACTAATTCACAGTGATTCGAAATTTTATATACCAAGATTATCGGCAATCATTCGATCAATTGATGATTACTGGATTCTTATGGGAGGCTATACACCAGCATCTTATAATCCCGTTTATAATTTTGATTGCCCATTGGCGTTGATTGTTTAGATTTTATTTATTTGTTATATGACTTCAGGAGTTAACGATCAATTTTTATGTAAATTATTTTATTTTGCTGCCTTCGTCTGAGGTGGTCATGTTATGTTGTTCTTAATAAAACTTTCCGGATACACCCATCCTTCGGGAACGCTTCGATATCTCTCTGAGATGGGAAGCGGGGTGTATCCGGTCTTCAAAGGTCAAAGGTGGTGGTGGTCATGTGTAATGTAACACATACTTCTGTAATAAACGATTTGGAGGCATTCTGTCCGCTATTTGCGTATCTTTTCTTTGACTTGTTTACATCAGCGTCACCTATTGGCTGTTTTTTTAGTTTTTTCCTGTCTTTAAAAAAATTCCCGTGACCTAGCGATGCTAACCCTGTAAACCGTTTTTATTTCGGTAATTTTTAGTTTTTATTAAATTTTATAGTTTCTACGGACTTTTTGCCAACCCTGTATATCATTTTTTGAAGAAATGCACCAGGGTAAAAGTATTTCATCATATAACTTGTGACGGAGACATTTGCTTATATACTGAGTCACTTCACTCGTGCGGCTTATACGCCGGAGCGTTACCCCTGGTGCGATTCGTGACGCTACAGGTGACCATTCCATTAAGTTGGTAACTCCTGATACAAGGTATTTCTGTTTTGCTAGTTTGGCTCAAACCGTTTTTTCTTACATGTCACATTAACCTTTTATTGCGTAAGTTTAATTGCGAATTTAATTACAGGTAATATGTATTAAGGTACCTAAAGTGAATGGTCATTCTCGTCAAAAAAAAAAATCTGGTATAGGCATTGTTGTTATACCCGTGATTTTACAAAGTCACCAAAAAACTTCTCACATCTGTTTTGAACGTTCAAGACAAAAAAAAAAAAAAGCAAACAGCAAATGCGTTTAGTTCTCATAGAAATCCACCATCGGTTTACCAGCACTTTTTACCAAGTTGCCTTAAATGCTCTGTTGCACATGTTCCAGCTGCTCCGAATACAGGTTCGGAGTGACGGTTTGTCTTCTGGTAGCAGCTCGTAGCGCATTCGCAGCAGGCGTTGGCACCTACGGGAAACCGGAGGAAAGTTCGGGGGGAAAACAGCATTAAATGCTGGGAAAATCATTTTACCCGCATTTAATGCTGTTTTATCCCTGCTTTCCCCCGTTTTTTGAATTTGAATATCTTCGTGGATATTGCACTCAGAAATGCGCAATTTTTTTTGTTGACGTCAGGAGGGACAGGGCAACAACTTTCTAATTTGGTTTTTGGACACGGCGAATGTGGAAAAGTTGATTTTTTTTTCATAACTATACGACCCCTTGAAACGTGAGTGACATATCTGAATGCTACACGTTATTTGGATACTTTTGCTAGTTGGGGGGGAGGGGTGTTTACCTCTAGGAGCATGTCATAGGCTTTGCCATTAAAATGCTATACACCCTTTTATCTATGCACCCTTTATATTGGTTTAGTCCCACGGTTTTTTAAGCATATGGTTATTGGTATTAACATTGTGGTTATTGGTATTGAAAACAGGGGGCTCCAAAGGGCTTCGGGTAAACAAAATTGTTCAGTGGCCTGCGAGCTTTATCGAATTATTTTTCAATTTAATCGTTTTCAATCGTTTTAGCAATTTTTTGGCGGGCTGGACAGATCCTCCGAAGCCAAATGTGGCCCGTGGGTCATACGTTGAAACCCCCCCCCCCCGTTGTAACTGTAAAGAATGAGAATAGGAAACAAAAGGCTTAAACAGAATGGCTGAATAGCTACGGCAATTGCAACGATTCTACAGAAATTACTTTAAAATTAAAAAGGTTAATGATAATTGTGTGGTATGGAACGCATGTAAGACGAAACCATTTGTGACATTGAAACCGTTTTCATTTCTTTTCATATTCGCAGGCATTTTCGTCGTCGGAGTTGTCATCGGCAAAGTCCAGGCTGCGGCAGCTGCAACAGTTTCAGAATCAAGTCGACAACACGTGGAGGTCGATGCGTTGGCTTATGGACGTGTTGAACTTTGCTCGCGAGAAGCAGCCTTGCCTAGGGATTCCTCTCGAAAACCTGCTCGTCGATGCACCGGGGGATGAATCGCCTTGCATGTCGGAGAGTCCCAGTCCCCAACAATCTCCACCATTGCGACATACTTTGCAGGTTCCTTGCAACGTTTCTGGAATGAAAGGATCGTTCGATAAGAAGGGAGAAGGAGAGCTAATAACCATTAAAATAACTAGCTCTGGTTCCAGCTTTTCTTTGGCAGAATCGGGTTCGATGGACCTTTTGACGGAAGGTAGGGCAATGAGCGAGATGCGGCGATGCGCCTCGACGTCGGGACTGATCCAAGTTTCGAAGGGTGGTGACGCGGACGACGACCAGTCGTCGTCGAGTCTATGCCTGTCTACGACAAACATCGAAACCAAGTCGATGGAAACTTTAAAAGTTGAGAGTCAGTTGGAAGATTCGGAAACTACGTCATCGGATTGTGTGGAATGCGTGGTCGAGGATGACAGAGGCGACGACGCTCCTCAGGTTGATGACGAGTCTCTTCTGTCCGAGTACGGAATCGTAATGAATGTCGTCGATGCTAGAGGCGTCGTGCCAGAAATAAAAGTGCCTGAAGAGAGCGGCGCAAGTGGTGAGGATGAGACGCCCACGAACGCGGAAGACTGTCGTCGGATCTCTTTAGAAGGGACCAGCGACGAAAGCACAGAAGACGAAGGTCTCCTATTCAGGGCAATACCAGAAGCAGATGATGACCTGTTAGAAGGTGAAGACGCCGAATTCTTCTTCGGTGAAGAAAGTGAAACGGAGGAGTCTTCACCCCAAGAAGACATATCAACGGAACCGAACTTCCTGAAAGTTTTCGTCGAACGAAGCGAACCCGAACTCGAAGTTTCAGTCAATTTGCGAGTCGACCCACAGATATGCGTCCGCGAAATCATCGAAGAAGTTGTCTCGCAGGCAAAACTTAGCGACGACGACGGTTCGGCTCCAGAAGATGGCAAATTCTATTTGGTCGCATGTCGAAAACACAGAGAGAAGGTTCTCCCCGATAACTTCCAGCCTTTCTCAGTGCAGAATCCGTGGACCAGAGGAAAAATTGTGCTGAAGGAAAGGCCATAAATTATTTATTCGTTGAAGGGCCAGTCGAAAAACTGAAACAACGAGCTTTTCCTTTTTGTAGCTTGGATATTATACAAACGTTCTACGGACACATTTTACATATGTACAGTATATTGTAATCATGCATAGTAGCGCTACTCTTTGTTTTGAAATTCGGATCGGACAAAAACTGTACACAGAGAGAGAGAAAGAACAACATATAGTGTGATGATGCGTAAAATGAAATCTCAAAATAATTTTCCAAACAAACAAACAAACAAACAAACCGCCTGCTCGAAGCGTTTCGTAGCAATTAAAGCCGATCCATTTAGAGAGCATTTTATCAAACGTTTCTTGGCTCTCAAACAAGAGCTAGGTGCTGCTATGGCCAATGTTTCTAGAAATTGAAACACAAATCCTGAGAATTAGCTGCATTAAGGCCTTGTCGTCTTTGACGGAAAACTTAGCTCGTTGTCGGGTATGTGATATAGTTGCGAAATGTTCACCATCGCCAATGTTCGCTCGTTTTCCTCAACTTTCCGTGGAGTTTATTCTTCAGCAGCTGTGTTCAAAACGGAAAAAAAAAACCAGTAAATTTGAGCTGAATTATATCGAGTGTCAGAAAGAAAGTAATGTCTGATAACACGATTTTTTATTTACAACAACAAAACGCACGACTAGTTAGAGAGCTCATAAATTTCGCACAACACTATCATTTCAGTTTCAAGGTAACTTGTAGGTATGCTTAAGTAATATACAAAACAAAGCGATTGTAAACTATTACAGTCGAATCCCATTATAACGAACGCCAAGAGACCGAAGGAATTACTTCGTTAAAACGAAATTTCATTATAAAGGAATTCCAGGTCACCTAGAATTGTTTCTATGTAAACTTATATGTGGGGGGGATAAGAAAAGTGTTCGTTAAAACGAGATTTTCGCTATAATGGTATTCGTTAAAACGGGATTCAACTGTACCAGCAAATAGAAATATGAACGTTTAAAACCGACGATTAATACATAGAGGAAATTACCTATACCGATTTTTTGCCCTCGAATTCGGAAGTCCACTTCTCGAACACATAATACCCACCTCCCGTCTTTACGTTTGATACACAGCACTTTCCAGCGTGCACCGATTCGTCAGCAATCCCTCAGAAGAATGTTTATGAGTTGCATGTACGGTCTAGTAGTGATAGCCGCACTTCCGTAAAATACTCGCACTAATCGGAAGAATAGACCAACCTTGACCTCCGCTCTGTCCCCACAAGGGATATAAGCTGGTTTACCGCAAGGGTATGGGTCAAGGTTTAAAATCGGAAGAATAAGTAAGATATGAAACTTCACCTCCCCGATCGGAAAAAAAATGTCAATTTCTCAAATTCGTGTCTCTCTAAATTGATTAAAGGATCAACGTGGATGCTATGAAGACATCGGTGCAGTTGAATAGACATGCAAGCGCTTCAAAGTTTGCCAGAAATACGGGATGTACTTAAACAATGAAAAAGAGTTGAATGATTGTGTGCGTACTTCTTTGGGAAATATACAGACGGGAATAGAAACGCACCTCCTTTTGGTGAAGTGAATAATAGTGGAGTTTTAGTATCTCATAAACTTCACCGCGGAGCAGTAAATCAATGCTTTTGTAATAATGGTCTGTAACAAAATCCGAGAGAACTTGGCTGTGAGTTTTTCCCATATCCAGCATGTTCTCTAGACATTGTTCCTACTGACAACCGTATTTTCTTGTTCGTGCAGTGTTTCCTCGATGGGAAGAAAATAGAGATGATGTGGAAAAAGCACTTACTAGCTTCTTCGCATCCAGTTTATTTACTTACAAGGAAATATGTCAAAAAACCATAAAATAAAAAATGTCGACTACTTAAACTAGTGGTTTTAACTCCTACACTATGCCGCGCCAACAGTGGACTTCGATTCAAATTCTCGCGCACTTTAAAAAATGAAAATCCGTAGACTCATAGACCATATCCAGGTGGCATTCCCCTGAAGTTGTTTGTCAGCAACTCCAGAGGTGCATGAAATCCTTTAAAAGTACCACTCACCACCTTGCACGATTGGGAATTGTTTGTTTAAAGGGGAAAATATATCAGAATATGAGTTTTTGACTTCGCAAGTTTTGAGAATAACATCTCTTCACTGCTTCTCATTTCAAGACATTACTTTCTTTCAAACTTAATATTTACACTCGATGAGAAAAGAGAGGGTTTAACTGGATTGGAGCATTGTTTTTTTATCAAGGGGTCGATTCATGACAAACATATCGCCTTGAGAAATAAAAAGCAGTCATATCAAAACGATTGAAATCTGTAGGGCAGAGGTTCTCAAACTATGCGCCTCCAACCTTTGTCAGAGGGACCGCTGAGCGGTCACCCTGACAAAGGTTTTTTGAAAATATTCTTTGTTAACAGCTCTGGGGAGCCGGTGGAGCTCGCGGATAAGCATTGAATAGGGCACAGGGGCGCCGCGGGTGGAAAACGTTTGAGAACCCCTGCTGTAGGGGGGTAGATTTCTTGCGGAAATTGTTTCCTAGGTGATCATTAGATTTCTGAGAGTTTTAATAGAGAATAAAGTTCGTCAATACATGTGTGCAATAGTTCTTTACAAAAATTAGATTCCTCTTCTGAGCTTCATAATGATGGCATAATTATAATCATTCTGAAGGCTCAAATGAGGGGGGAAAAGCGTAAATCTTTACTTTTTGATATGAAAACATTCGGTTTTAGATTAAAAATATTTACCACAAAAAAGATCTTTGTAAAAAAGACCCACCCCATGTAGTCACTTTCTCTTGCTCCAAGAAACACTCCCCGTGCATTATTCCACCTTTCTTAAGAGGCCACCTCTCTAAAGAGCTGCTTTTCTGAGGAACGGAGAAAGTTTTCCCCTTTCTTTACCACATTATGAAAAAATGAAATAATTATCATGCAAGTTTTTTGGTAGGTTATTTTAGTTCTAATGTAAAACTCAAAAATTAGTAAAATTTTTAATAATTAAAGCTTAAAACAAAAAAAAACATAATTTTGATCATTTTTGCCTTACCACGGTCATTTTTTGCACACGAGGGCTAATTACACCGGTACCTACAATATATATTGCCGATTCCGAACGACAGCCTTATTTATACTCATTGAGAGGTTGGTGCGCTAACCCCTCAGTGTAGAACTCCCTGAGGTAGCAATCTTTGTCTACGGTCACGTCACCGTTTCTGTTGAACCCCTGTGTCGGGAAATTTTCTGACAAGGACGAACCGGGTATCGGGAACTCGCGACATCTCTAAACATCCCTTGGTACTTTAGGCGAGTATCTTATCGATCTGGGCGTCCACATAACTTTGATTCAAAAACAATTATTTAGCACATAATGAATTAATTAGCCTGGTACTTGAAAGATTTTGTCAGCACTATAAGCTTGCAATAAAAAGAAAAAAATTCAAATGCGTTGAATAATACATACACTAATGACTGTTAATTCATTTTACTGCATAGAAAGGCCGTGATTTTTTTATACATGTAGTAGTCCCGGATTATACTGTAAAAGTTCCGTTATAAAATTTGAAAAATGCAACGAATAAGCTTATCGGTTACATTCGAGCAAATGCGACCGATGCAGGTTGCATTTTTCATTACAAAAAAGTGTAATGCGGCAAACACTTTTACAGGGGCAAAACCTCTAACTTAATTGTATTAACTAGTATATTTAAAGAAAACTAATGGTCCCACACTTGTGCTGTCATGCGGTAATCGTAAAGTAATTATTCATCCTTTGTACTTCAAAATACCAACACCCAACAACCTATGTAAGGGATGTTGTGGAAAGCTAAAAAATGAGTGGTACTTTACCGTCCATTACTGAAAGGATTGAGAACCTTCTTAGTTTTTCCGTATTTTTCCTTGATTTTATCTATTTTTACATTTAAAATATTCGCGCAATGAGGGGGAAAAAATGAATCTTTCGTGTCTGTTTTATTTTTGTGTACCAAAATTTATATTCTCTAGTTTTGGTTAACATACTCCCGCAGATCTCCGACGAAAAAATTCCTAGCCATTACGAAAGTCCTCGCCGATTCTTTCATAAAAATAAAGTTATATGAAAAAAACCGGCATATCTGAGAGAACGGAACTTTTGGTGGTTGGCAATATTAAAAAACGTGGTGGTTGGAACCCCGGTGAGTATCGCGACAGGAACACCGACGATTTCGCCGCATTAAATGGACCGCGTGCTGTGGAACCATTATGTACTCACTGTGTTTATGCATGTGAGTGAATGTCCACATCGAGCCTCCCTTTTGAAGCTTTCTCCGGCATTTTCGTACCGAATGAAGAGAAATCACGATTGAAAAAGAACTCGCCCTAAAAATCCCATCTCGGGCAACGAATTGTTTTCGTTTTTTATGCCTTTCGGGATCACGAGAGAGAGAGAAATGGTCCCCTTTTAAACGTTAAATCTCCTTCCAACTGGTTTTTACTGAGTGTGTGTGTGTGTGTAATATTTTTTACGTTCCCATTGTAAAAGTTTTCTACCCGCATAGCCGTTACAATCATAAGTATGTATTGTCTGTATTAACAACGGCAACAGTAGTATTGTTTGTCACTTGATTTGTTTTACATACTGTATCAGTTTTTGAATCAAAAATGTATTGCAGAGATTTGATTTATCTCTTTGAAATTGAATTGTTTTTCATAAATTCCGATGTTTATCATAGCCCCCTCCCCCGTTTCAGTCGTGATCCATTATTAAGGTGCGTGTATGAAAGATATGTGCTTTAATTTGTATATAACTGTAATTATATAATATTCATCCAAATCAGTTTTTTTTTAATATCACAATCGGTGGAACAAAAAAGTATTTCCCCTAGACGACAAGTTATTATATTGGGCCATCCTGTAAGTGATGCCGTTTTTTGCAAGGACATAAAAAGGAATTCGTCTCACAGATGGACTGCATACTTAGCGCCCTACAAAATAGATTGTTCATTTCCTATTTGTGCAAGGAGTTATATCGGTCTGCAGCAAGTTTTTGGCAGTTGCACGCGTGCGTTTGAACATAGCAGTATTTGAATAACATATAAGACATGAGACTTTATGAATTCGTCCATGAATGTTCAGTGGTAAAGATACTGCCACATTCATGTCCAGCATGGTCCAGTAACCATTCGCAAAATATTTGCTTCCAGTATGTCTCCCTCACTGCAATGAAGCTCCAGCGGCATACTCTGGCCACACACTGGTTCACCCTAGACCAATGTTCCTTGGTAAATATTTGCTTCCAGAACACTCCCCGTGTTTTGACTGTTGGCGATATTCGACCAAAATGCAGCTAGATGGATTAGAAGATCGGGAAGGAAGGCGACTCTCTTTTGACTTGGGTTGAGGCTGAAAGTTCCTGGTCGTTCTGTTCGACAAGCCTTCCAATACCCCCCAGCGTGCGAAATTTGAGGATAATTACCAGTGATGGAGCGGCCACACAAATGTACACTCATGGCCAATCTTGGAACGTATTGAACCAGGCTGGACACGAGCATGAGCTCGGTTTAACCGGTTGAGCACAAAACATCAACGTACTCAAGAATCTGAAATTCGGTCTAGTAGATCGAATAATTCGAGAACTAATGTTATATTAATTAATGTTTCGATTACATGTGCAAAATTCTCATGTAGGGTGAAGCAGCATTAAATCTAGTATCTTCTCCTGCTGAAATCCATTGCTTATAATCACATGATGCTGTCTGAATGATGATTTTCCTCGGATTCGAACCCGGGACCGTGACAACAACCTTCACGGTGGTAGACAGTGTGTCTATAGACTGGGACTTCGTGGGTCATTTCTGGCATCCTTGGACATTAATGGTCCTGTGACCATATGCTGCATTGATTTTTCGTGGCACTCCGTCATGTAATGTAACTGATGGAACTCATGTCGTATATGTTATTCGGTTTATTGCTTATATCTCCTATGGAGACATAGAGGTGGGGAAGGGGGACATGGATGGTTTTGATGATGATATGTTATTCCGATGATTCCCTGCTCAAATGCTGTTATCCACTGCCTCATAACTACCCATAGACCGATGTATCACTCCTTCCACACGCTCTGTACTGTTATAGACTGTGATGACGTTTGTGAGATTATTTATAGCAATATTTACAGTTTATTCATTGATTAATATTATTCTGGGGGGAAATTTTTGATACAGTTTCAATGATACATAGGCCGAGATACATTATCCTATAGACTCAAATGTCTTGGGGGGCAGGGTCTCATGATGATGGTGTCAATTCATACATATATGCGTATATATTAGATCAGTGAGTTCCGCAATTGACGCTCCCCCTCCGTATTTCCGCCTATGCAATAATATATCACTGATGTGTAGACGTCATTTAACGATGAAAGTTCCCCTGTATACCATATCTAGATACATAACATGAATTTCCTTAAAAAAATATGACGGCTAGAAAAAGGGTTTTCGATTATATTATTCAAAATGGCGTTTCACGATCGGAGAAACTCGTGACTTTTCCAATTTTTCCCGTTTTCAAATGATTTGTTTGGGAATTTCAAAAATTTTATGCGCATAATTTCAAAATCAAAATAGGCAATAAAAGCAATTGTGCCGTAGATATTTACATGAGCGAAATGTATTCATCGCTGTCACTCGAACTTTTCCCAGAGGATGTGGATAAGAAGATAGTGTATAAAAATTATTTCAAATTATGAAAATTTTGGAAAACGACCTCGTCGCGTTTAATATTTTATGCTGAATTTTCCACACATTCGATAATAAAACAAAATATACCATGCATATTTTCATTGCCCGACTACTGCGTCTGCAAATTTTAGATAATCGTCGATTCACACTTCCAATACTTTTTAGAATTCAATACAATTAATTAATAATGTTTCGGTTACATCTGCGAAATTATCAGACGGAATTTAGTAGCATCAAAGTTATCTCTCCGGGTGAAATCCAATTGCGTACGATGATATGATCTGAATGGTGATATTTTCTTCTTTTAACTCTTAGAGTGTGCTCCCATCACCCACAGATGATGAGCGTAGTGTGGCCTGCTCAATCATCCTGTGATGATCAGAAATGCGGTTTTTTTTTCAGATGAAACTCTTTGAATGTCGTATAGATGGCGTAGGCATATACATTATAGTTTTTTCCTTATTTGATATTATTTCTCCCTTATCTGACAAGTTTGCTTGTACTGTAGGGTTAAAATCAAAAGGGGGCCGCAAATTTAGCCGAGAATATAAAAAGAACGCATTTTCCCATTTTCAGTCTCACTCAACTACATGTTTCCTCCTTGTTAAGATGGATGAGTGTGTGAGAAAGGGGTGGTGCTGATTTGGATCTCACTTTAATTAGGCAATCCTAGGTATGGAAGTTGCAAAAAAACAAAGAAAAAAAACTGGCTTTTGCTTAATTCATTGACGAGCACGAGTCTCTCACCTACAGAAAATGAACAGTTGGGAAACATCTTGCTCTCTGTCTGGATTGAACGTATGGCCTTGAAGACTTGAATACAGACCATTGGGCATGATATCTTGATGCCATATCTGCACCCTGTCAGTGCACATACACACTGTGGTGTTGAATTTAGATGATCAGCAATCTTTTCCTTTTCTCAGTGTCAGAACTATAGCACAGCGCTAATAGAAAACAAGACACACGTCGTTTTTGATTTGCAGAATCACTATTCAAAATTGCGATCGATTGCTATTTGAATTGCGCTTGTGTGAACCCCGATGATATTTTTCCCTCACGTGAACGCTTGCTGGAGGCGAACTTAGTGGGGGAGGGGGGGACTTGGTGGGCTATATCCAACGGTTTCAAATTCAGGAAGGCGGTAAATTGGAGGAATTTGGGGGTCAAGGAAATTAGACTAGAATGGGAGATGGGCGAAAAAATTTGCATTGCCCACAGGCGTTAAAACCCTAAACCCGCTTCTGCTTAGAAAACGAGGGACTAGGTCAATGGGTGACAAAACGATTTGCCGAGAGGGTGTAGAAACATTTGAGTGAGCGAAAGAATGATCTAGAGAGATCAGATAAGTGAGCGACCTAGAAAGTAATCTATAGAGTTTTCAAGCATGTGAGTGACCTACAGGGAACGTGGCCACGTAAATGAGCGACCACAGGGCAAAGAGTGACCCACAGGGCAAAGGATCAGATTAGTGAGTGACCGAACGAGTGACTTGGAGCATGTGCAAGCATGTGAATGACCATCATAGTGATCAAAATGATAGGTCAACGAATGATCTCCAGAGCTAGGGACTGGATCAGTGAGCGACCAAAAGAGTGACCTACTGCATGTGCAAGCATCTGAGTTATCATAACAGTGTACTGTGCAAGCATGTGATTGATCAAAAGAGTGACCTAGAAAGCGACCAAGAAATGTGCAAGCATTCCAGTGACCAGAAGAGAGACTCAAGAGACAGAGGCATATTCATATAGGGGGCAAGGGAGACTAGCGGGCTATTTTCCAAGGCTGCTAATTTGAGGAATAAGCGGTCGAGAAAATTAGACAAGAATGGGAGAGGGAGGGGGTGGCGGCAAAATTTGTTTTGCCCACAAGTGGCAAAGCCCTAAATCGTATGTGCCGCCTGCATTTGGAACGATGTGAATAATGGTGCGAGCTTCAAGAACAGTCAATTACTGTATGCGATTGAACTATATTTTATTATATAAGAGGAGAAGAAAAAAGATATAGAATATTTTGAATCGTATCCGTGTACGAAAATATATATTAGTATTATTATTTTCAAATCGTAGGGAGATAAGGTAATTTACTCAAGTAGAGTATACGTATAAGTATATCCTATATTAGGAAAATAAAAGAGTCGCACACTCTCCACATACGCGTTGCACACGTTTACATTATACACATAAACACAAAAGAGAAGAAGCGTAACCTCAACTCAAAGTAACTCGAAACCACATTCTACAGAAATAAAGAATTAGAATCCACGCGTATATATCCGCGCGTGCGTGTATTTTGCACAGAGTTGTACAGTAATTCGAGACACAGCACATGCTTCGACGTCATTGAAATGATTACCAGAGCTTTGTAAGTTGCTATCGTTATCCATCGTGTAGAAGAAACCCAGTCCAGATATAGCGTGGCGATTGTATTTATTAATTTAAGCGAAACAGGAGGAAAAATAACAATAATTATTATTAATGAGGAAGTCGCTTTTTTGATAAAAGTTATATTTTGCTGAGCATCATAAAAAAAAATGGCGAATATATATGTACATATATTATTTTTCTGTTGAATGTTTTTTCGTACGTGTATACTCTAAGCGAGTACACGACAATTTGGCATACTCATTTCTTGTTTATACACAATATATTCGCGATATTGTAAAAAAAAATTATATAAAAAATGAATGAGAAAGAACAACTTCGCATTTGTATATTGCTTGCAGCGGCCATTTTTGTTTCTCTTGTAAATATGCATTGCTGAACTGCGCTGAGAGAGAGAGTGTGTGAGCGAGACCATGTATATACATATAACATGCCATTATATTATGTAAATTAGGCGAGAGAGACGGTTGTTTTGACGAAACGTGTAAGGGTACGTCCATAGTGCACCGCTTCCCGCTTCTCGCTTTATTGCTTAAACCGCGGCAGTTGTAGAAGGCGAGATGAACTCGCGCGATTCTAGCCGGTGGTGGTTATAGTGCACCGCTCGCGGGAGCGTCTGCTTGCATGAGCAGTTGGCATCATGGAGCTATCACGTGGGGATATATTGTGTTTTTGTTGACAACAAAAAATATGTACATGAAATGAATAGGACTCACCTTAAAGTTGCAATAGGTTTAGTGTAATCGCTAATTATAGTTAATTAATTAATTGATGATAAATCAGCGATTTCGCTTTTAGTGCCACAACAAATTTTCGATTAGAAAAACGAGAATTAATCGTTACAAAATTTCGTTTGATTTAGTTTTATCGTCAATTAGTTTATATTAATGATAAAACTAAATCATGATCGATAATTAACTAATCAACTAATAACGATAAAACTAAACTGGCCGATAACTAGTTAATTAACGGCAAAATCCGTTGGATTTCGTTTTATCGTTAATTAGTTAATCAACTTAATTAGTTAATTAACGAATTAACGCTAAAATGAAATCCAACGGTATTTTGATTAATTAACGATATCGTTTTTATTACGTCAACTAATTAACGATTAGTATTAACAATAATTAGGCGTCATAAAAACTCCGTTGGATTTAGTATGATCATTAATGATTCTTAATTAATTAACGATTTCGCTTATTATGTCATAACTAATTAATGATTAGTATTAGCAACAATTATCCGTCACAAAAACTCCGTTGGATTCAGTATAATCGTTAATTAACCTTAATTAATGATTAATCACCGATATCACTTTTAGTGTCATATCTAGTTAACGATTAGTATTAACAATAATTATTCGTCATAAAAACTCCGTTAGATTCAGTATTACCATTGATGATCCTTAATTAATAACCGATTTCGCTTATATTATGCCATAACTAGTTAACGATTAGTATTGACAATAATTAATTCTCACAATAGGATTCACTATAATTGTTAATTTTCCTTAATTACTTGATGATTAACGATTTTGCTTTTATTATGTCATAATTAATCAACGATTAGTCAATCAACTCCGTCGATTTACTATTCCACTATAAAACGAACACTTACAGGAAAGTATCCGTTTTAAAGTGCAAGCGGTGAGCCGGTCAAGCGAGAAAAAGAAATAACAATTCATTCCGGTTAAAGCGGGTAAAAGCAGTTTCAGCCGGTAAAAGCAGGTAGGCGGGCGCACTATGGCCGCCCCAATGAGTGTTCACGATCTTTTTTCAGCCGCGATGAAGCGAGTAGCGAGAAGCGGTTCACTATGGACGTACCCTAATAAAGGTACCACTTTAAGGAAAGCAAAACGTATTGTGTTGTCTTTTCTTTTTATATGTTTTTTTTTAAATTGCCCGCAAACTGACGGGCTGGTTATGGCCCGTAAGGATGTCTTATATATTCATAAAACTTTCCATGTACCAGTTTAAAAATTCATAAAAATTGAAGGAATTGAATGCGGTTTGCGAAAAAAGTATTCTCACGAAGGGAATTTTTTTTGGCCCATAAAACAAATTAGTTTGAATTTTCGTCGATAGAAGGCACTGCACGACTGTCTGGCTAGAGCAAAGCTGCATTAAGAGTTACAAGCGGCTTTGGGCTAGAGTTATTGCGTACGAAACCTTCAGTCGACGATTCGTGGCTGAGGTGAAACAACTTCACCAATAGTGCTATAGCCACTAATTTCAGAGAGAGTCATATAGGTGTACTACCTTCGTCATGCATCAGGGGTCATTCAAGTATTACGTCAGCATCGATGGCGGGGTGGGGGGAACGTGTTTTGGGTTTGCTGACTTTTGATGACAAGGTGGATTTGAAGGTTGCTTACGTCATCAACCACCTTTTTTTTGAAGATATGAAATATTCTAAGCTGCTGACGAAATTTTGCTGGCAAGGTGGGGAGAGGTTCAGTATTTTGCTGACAAGGGGGGAGGGGGATCAAAAATGGCTAAAATTCTGCTGATGTAATACTTGAATGACCCCTTACTACCAATCACGGAACACTAAAACCCTCCATTACCCGTATAGGTGTAAAGTTTCCTAATTATGCAGCCGGAACCAGTAGGTACTGGTTTAATTCATAACACCTCCCCTTTTAGATGCTTTTGCGTACATCTTCATGCGTGACATCAGTCAACTATTAATTTAAGGAGCGTCTTATCTTCTCGAGGCAGAAAATAATGAGAACTCTGAACTATTTGTAAGACTCTGCAAAATTTCTGAAGTGAGATAACCATATTAGGTAAAAACAAAAGAAAACACCGTGGTGTTAAAAAGTTCCAGCTATTCAGAAGTTCTCTCATTTCACAAACATTTTTCGTTGCCACTCGTACAGAACAAAAAGTGAAATTTAAGACGGCAACGCGAGAGAAAAAAAAAAATTTCTACTTGGATCTATTAAAAGCCAGAGCTAATTACTTTAGTTAATCTCACATTTTTCACTCTGAAGACTAAAGAGTAAGAGATTATAAACAACGATAATAATCGGAAGGTCAAAAAATTCTGACTTTCTTGTCTAAAAGAATTCATATTTGTTTCAGTTTTATTCGTGTTTGTGGAAAAAAAATGGGCGAAAAGGGAAACGTCCGAAAAAAAAAAAAGATGTTTTATGACCCATCATAAGTCTCGGCCGGTGTCATCTCTCCAGCCATTAGTGGATCCATAATTCATAGACGTTAGGAATTTTTTGAAAGCTGCCAGAAAAGGAAAGAAACTCCGAATAAATAGGGATTATAAGCCTTGCGCATCCTTTAACATCTCAAAAATCTTAAGGAAAAAAAATATATTACTGGAATGTGACATCGATTCCTCAATCATTTAATGCTTTCTCACTGAAAGACATGAAATAGAATTGTATTATTCTTCCCCGTTTCGTAAAAGAAATCGAAATCAGAACAAAATGTTTTCTACATCCATCTTCAGTGCATGGCAGTGCCACTGTGCTGTCGGGTAGGTATCGAGATGGCATCGCATCGCGGAGCCCTTGGGGGGGGGGCGATCTCCACAGTGATGATACGGCTGTTTGGCTTTCTGAGGTTTTCAACTTTTAGGGGCAAATGCGAGCCAGACTCTCAGAAAACAAAAAACACTCTCTCCATCGTATACCAGAGACCTAAAATATTTGCATTACATTCAGACTAGTAATCCACTGAAGCTAGTTAGTTTTTAATTTCCAATTCGGAAGGTAGGGGTTCGGCTGATATTGCTTTTCTGTGGTTCCTAACTTTGAGATGCTAATGCGAGCTGATTTCTCCGTTAAAATAGCCTCGCAACAGAGTGCACGAGATCGAAAACGGTACGATATTCAATCATTACAATTCCAGATGTACCTGGCAGCGCTAAAAAGTTTCACCATCTTTACTTCAAACATGACAGACAGATGGGAGCACCAGCAAGACAAGAACCGATGTTTTCAGCATGGGTATGGTCGTGGACCCTATATATATATATATACATCGGTTCTTTTTCATAATATATATATATATATATAAAAAAGCGAAAGATGAGAAGTTGTTGAAAAATTGTAAAAAGGAAAAATATGGATCAATGAGGAGGTCGTTCTCAAGGGGGAACCTCCCACATGGCTCCAAACTGTAAAAATGTTTCTAATGATGGTAAGCCTAATAGTCATAAAATTACGATCAGTTCCCCCGACATTTTTGCGATAAACAAGCTTTGGAAGTCAAACAGCAAAAATGAGAATACACAATTAGAATCAAAATATGAAATAACAAATGAGTAAAGAACACAAAAATATATATACACAAAGTGTGTTGAAAATTGAAAAATGAGAAAACTTGAAGAAAAACATACCAAGAGTAAGACTCTTTTTAAAACGTGCCGCCTGAATTGACTATAAGAAATCTGTGGGTGAAATTTTGAAACCCAGAAAAGAAGATCGAAATCCGTTGCCACTGAAGATATTTAAAAATTCAGCATATGCTTCTAAAAAATCCTTAGCATTATTGCAAGTTTTTTTAATTCTTGAAAGTTGTCCAAAAAATATATTTTTCATATATTTTTCATTAGTCAGAAAATTGACTTTAAATTGAAATTCTTTCCTTTTGTCGAAAATACCGATAAAGGCTATGTTATTAGATAAGCAAATTTTAAGATCCAGGAAGTCCGTATATATATATATATATATACGTTTGTTTATATCCTTTACGTTAGAGTCATATACCCTTCCGTTATTTTAAGTTCAAGTTCAAGCACCAGCAAGAATACGAAACAAACACAACTCTAACAACATAGTCATCATAGACAACGTTAAGGGTTACCCATACACTCAGAACGCACATCCTGACATGTACCTATTCGTTAGGGGCCATTCAAGTATTACGTAAGCGGATTTTCAGCCACTTTTGAACCACCCCCCCCCCCTTACCGTCAGCAAAATTTCGTCAGCAGCTTATAATATTTCATATCTTCAAAAAAAAGGTGGTTGATGACGTAAGCAACTTTCAAATCTCCCTTCCCCCTTGTCATCAAAAGTCAGCAAATCCGAAACCCCATCTCCCCCTCGATGCTGACGTAATACTTGAATGACCCCGTGTAAATTCCGCTAGTAAATTGGCCACGACGAAAGACTGGGGGAAAAAACAAAGATCTGAGATGTTTCACCTCCACGTCCTTCAGCAAGAATTTAGTTCTTAAGCCCCCCTATATGAATCCTCAGCTAAGGGCGAAAATGATATAATATTTACGAAATTTAAATTTACTTATGAATGAGTCCTAACTTCGGTCCACGCGTCCTCAGAATGTTGCGAACCTTAATCTTTGTTCAGGTCATTTAACAGGTCACAAAACAATCAATGAATGACGAGAAATTTCGATACGAAACCTTTTTTTAATCCATCCCATAATCTGTTCTGGATTGAGGATGAGAGAGTGTCTACTTATTAATCTCCCGCCCCCGCAAATAAATAAAATTTTAGCGTTCCCTCGCATTTTGATGCCACATTCGGATGACTGCCAACATCACACAGTAACAAAAATGTAATGTGGCAAGTGCGTTGTTAAACCCCATCTAGCAGCACATTAGAGAGGATTACGATCCTATCGAGGGAATTAAAACAACGTCTTGGTGACGTTTGCTCCACTCGGGTCGGTGCTCGAAGCATAAAGTAAGCAATATCTAAAATGGGAGCAATAAGCTCGTCTCAACGCCACTCTGCAGTATAATCCGCCTAATTTTTCCGAGAAACGAGATCTAACGCTCGTTTAACTTCCTCACCCCTCGAGAGGTTCATTCCTGAATTTTCTCTTGAAGGGCATTGTGAAATATCCCGTGTGTATTTTTAGTGAAGGCAATTTGACAAATTTACAACATTTTTAGCAAATGTATTTATAGGGCGAAGCATAAAATTCAAAAGCTGAGTCATTACATTTGCCATATGAAAGAAAATCACAGAAGCGTTTAAAAGTTTTAGAGGGATTTTACAAAAGCATGGAGTTGATGGAGCCTATGCTCCCACATCACGTCCGGACACGGCCTTTCAACAACAACTTCCATAAAATAACATGTTAAACCAAAAAAAAAAAATTCCTGTACGTTAGTGGGGGTCATTCAAATTTTACGTCAGCATCTGGGGGGGGGGGGTGTCGGAGTGGCTGAGTTTCGATGACAAGGGAGAGGGGTTTGAAGGTTGCTTACGTCATGAACCACTCTTTTTGAATATATGAAGTATTCTAAGCTACTGACGAAGTTTTGCTGACGTGGGGGTGGGGAGGGGGATCAGTGTTTTGCTGACTTTTGCTGATAAGGGGGAGGAGGGGGGTGTCAAAAATGGCTAAAAAATCTGCTGACGTAACACATAAAATAGAAGTGGACAGCGCCATCCACACACGATCGCAAGTTCGAACGTAATTACAGTAGCACCCCCGCCGCTGTAGTGGTCTAGTGGTCATAGTGACGGACTCGTATCGCGAGGTACCGTCACCACAGTGGTGGTCGGCTGAAGTTGGTTTTCTGTGGTTCCCAACTTCAAGGTGCGAGCCGATCTCCCCTTTAAAAAGTCTCGCCACAGAGAGCAACAGACCTACAAAAAATACAAATTTAATTCAATCACAACACATCACTCACTTCTCAAATATAGATGGCAGCACTGCAAAAATCAAACAACACTACATACGTATTCAAAGACTGTTAGGTACACACACAGAGTTACACTTCCGGCACAGCTCACTAGGTAGTAAATCGCCCATATATGGTGATAGACGATGAGAAGTGCCATCACCTCCTAAAGATAGAAGGCCTCCGCACTCTGCCTGTGACGTCAGTAAGCAAGGGCGTAGCCAGGGGGGGGGGACTTGGGGGTCTGGTCCCCCCCCGAAATGTGAGAAAATGACCGAAAAAAGGGAAAAAGATGGCCAAATCTATTGTTCTGTCACTTTGGTCCCCCCCCGAAATGAAAGTGGTCCCCCCCCGAACGAAATTTCTGGCTACGCCCCTGTCAGTAAGTAGTCTATTTTCCCTCAGAATATTCAGGGGAAAAAAAATTCCCTGCTCGTGCCCGTATGAGGAAAAGAAATGATCGAGCTCAGAATTGGCGATTTCTATGCCCCACATCCAATCACTATGCGGCTTTTGTGAGGCAATCAGGAAGATTCGACGCCAAAATAAGAAGAAACGAATTACGATGCTGTGTGGCAAACTTGCTAGGTAGTCTGAATGACGTTTATGGCAAACACTGCAGAGGCCTTCTATCTCTAGGAGGTGATGGTTGTGCGCGGTTTGAAAGAAGGAAAGAAAAAGTAGAGCGCCTCCCCCCCCCCCCCAGCTAATGTGGACCGAATAATTTAAATATTATTATACAGGGTGTCCCATATATTCGCAAATGGTTTAAAAACTGATAAAGTTCGAGCGATTGGAAAATTTGAATGCGGTTTACGAAAAAGTTATTCTTACGAAGGAAGATACTTTTGATTCAGAAGAAAAAATAGTTTAAATTTCCATCGATAGAGAGCTCAGCACGAAAGAAAATCACTGGATATATGCAAATCAAAGTCCTATCAAATTCTGGGTGTATGATTAACACACAGATTATTTCCAAAATTTCCTGTATCTGACCATTACATGAGGTTTTCATTGTGATGCCGACATTGGTCTGCAAAGCACTATTAGCGAAATCGTTTTATCTCAACCACGAATCACCGCTTTACGAACGTTTTAGACACAGAAGTGATTGAAGAAAGGTTCTCTGACTTTTAAATTTACTTTGATTTGCTTGCCTTCAGTGCCCTCTATCGACAAAAATTTGAATCATTTTTGAAAAATCTTCTTTCGTGAGGATAACTTTTTCGCAAAGCCCGTTCAAATTACCTATTCCTTCAATTTTTATGAATTTTTAAACTTTCCACGAATTTATGGGCCACCTGGTATTTTAAGAATTGAATAAAAAAAATGGTGGGAATGAAAGAAATTTGCACAAAGGTAAATTATTGTACAATGATATAAAAATTTCTAATGAATGCAGCATAAAATTGCATTAAATTAAGCTCTGTGTTGTACTCCCAAATTTTGATAACATTTACATAACAAGGAGTATTGGAGGACAGCAGGGGCGTAGCCAGAAATTTCGTTCGGGGGGAGACCACTTTCATTTTGGGGGGGGGGGACCAAAGTGACAGAACAATGGATTTGGCCATCTTTTTCCCTTTTTACGGTCATTTTCTCACATTTCGGGGGGGGACCAGACCCCCAAGTCCCCCCCCCCCTCGCTACGCCCTTGGAGGACAGTCTTGGAAGTCTTACAAGGAAAGCTTTAAAAGCTGTCGTGGGATGCACATATTAACTATTCCAGTGCTAATAATATCCCCACTTTTGAAAATGTTATTTTATCTGGAGATAGAGAGATGTCATCTCTTTCAAGACGATCCCAATAAATTTTAGAACTACTTTATATTTTGCGTTGATTCATTGAAAGACTGGTTATTTGTGGAGATGAAGATTACAAGGAAGAAAATTCGTCACTGCCCCCAAGGGGACTCGAACCCCAGTCTCCCGCTTGCCGGACGAGTGCTCTCGTCCTTGTAATCTTCATCTCCATAAATAACCAGTCTTTCAATGAATCTTGTATTAACAAGTGGAGAGGACATTTCTATAAAGGCTGTAAAAAAAAGAACCGTTGTCAGAATGAATTGATATTTCACCTGAGTATATATATACATGAAGCAATGGGATTTTGTCTGGCAAAAGAAAAAAAAATAGTTCAAAAATTGGTCGGTAGATAGCGCTGTACTCGTCATAAGATGCAAATTGAAAGACTTGAACGTGAGAAAAATCGTAGAAAAGCAAACAGTGATGAAACCATCTGGAAAAGGATGTGGTAAATTAGCTGCTACTCGAGAAATGTTCAATATGCTGTCCACCGTTTACTCCTATGAGCCGAAAGCGCCAAACACATTTCCCACAACAGATCGAAGTGTACCAGTGGTGATGTGAATATGTTGCGTAATGCGGTTTTTCAAAGCTAAGTTCGCAATCGGACCACTGTACACAGCATTTTTTTAAAAAGACCCCACAGCCAGAAGGCACAAGGGTTCAGGTCAGGTAATCGTGGCGGCCAAACTGTTGGAAAATGGCGACTAATAACTCAGTCATTGCTAAAATGAAGATTCGACAGTTGCTTCATTGGTGTTGCAATATGCGGAGGAGCGCCATCGTGCATGAAAATTGCGCTATACACACATCCGCGCTGTTGCGGTGCTGGAATGAGCTGGTTGCGCGAAAGATATTCATACCGTGTTCCATTGACGGCGGGGGGGGGGGGGGTACGAAAAAGAAAGGCCCAATGCTGCCGCAAACACAGTGACCTTTGAGAATGAAGAGGCAATGGTCGCATTTGGAACGGGTTCTCTCGCACATATCCTGCATTGACAGAATTTCAGGTATTGACAGAACCTTGGAGATGGAAATGGGCTTCGTCTGTCCACAAAATGTTCCATGGCCATGCATTCCATTTCCGTCCGAGCAAGAAATTGCAGGGCGAAATGTTCTCGTATTGGCAAGTCCGCAGGAAACAACTCTTGAACATGCGTAATTTTGTATGAATAGCAATTGTAGGATGTTTCGTAAAATTTTACAAACCGTGCTCTAAAGTTCGGCCAATTCCCCGAGCACTGCACGTTCCCAAAGCACTGCTTGACGCTTCCTGCAATGCTGTAGCCACTTGCTCCACTGACGTCGAAGCAATTGCTTTCCTGCCTACGCCACATTGCACGTCAAACAAACCCATCTTTTCGAATTTAGCAATCATCTTACTTAGACCGTTTGCAGACATCGGACCAGAGCCGCTTCTAATACCCTTTAATGTCCGGAATTTCTTTAATGCAGATTCCACACAGTCACCGTTCTTGTAAAAAAGTTTCAAAAGCACAGCCCGGTCCTTCAAACAACAACGTTATGACGACCTTCTCGGACGCTGGAAATAAACAGGAACTACATATTCCCCGCCTTTTTATCACAATTGCAATGTGCGGTGTGCATTCATGTCTTTTCATTTGCGTCTTATGACGAGTACAGCGCTATCTATCGATCAATTTTGAACTTTTTTCTTTTGCGAGACAAAATCCCATTGCTTCATGTATATTCAGGTGAAATATCTGGTCATTCTGATGTGACGGCGACGACTGGGGAAGGGGCACAAAAAGGAAAACAATTAAATTTACGATTAAGGACTATTTTTGCGTTGTGTTTTGTGACGTCCGTCAACAAAGAAATTGACCATTGAAAATTAATAGAATTCACACAAAGGGGTTAGTAATAACAAATTAATTTATTCAACTAACAATTAAAATAAGAGCTATTCAAAGAGGAGATCCTTATCCAACATGATATAACGCCATCTCAAATACATGAACTTGACAGGCCGAATCTTAAGTTATTAATTATCTGCATAAAAATAAAACTTAGATTATTTACCGAGAGAGATAATTCCGAGACTATATTTATACGGCACTCACCACCAAATCTTTCGGACCCATCTCCAGTGTTTCCTAAAGTGGACAATATCTCCTCCCTGGGGGCGATGGGAGAGTCCATAGGGGCAGTCTGTAGAAGTGAGTTGGGGGCGATAAGAAGAAAAAATTGAATGGGGGCGACGAAAATTTTAGGAACCTATGGATTAAACGAATAAAATTATCTTTATATTTTAAATACGGTCCCATATTCAAAACTATGTGGATGACAAAATTAGTATTTTAGGGGAAAAACCAGCAAATAGGCGAATTCGTTGTGCAATAAAAAATGAAATTCTCCGATAGTGTTTCGTAAATCCTAACTTACAACCTTCGAATAATTCCCCGTTCAGCGTTATTTTTGACTGTTCATCACACAGTCGGTGGTCTTCGGCGTTATTTGTATGCGGAGCACGTTATCATTTGGTTTGATTAGATTTTAAACTCCGGCGAAATGACGACAGTGACGAGTTAAATTTACATGTGGCCTTGAACTTCAGGGTATTGCGAGACGAGCGATAACAACCATTTACCGAATACATAATCCTTGAACTTTCTATGAGTTACAGAAGTTACTATTAGAATTTATAGGTTTCTTCAGAAAGTGAGAGAGAAGAGAGAGCTGAAACCTATTATTACGCATTCATCTCAAGGATTGGATGAGACACAAACGGAAAACTTCTATATCTTTTATTTAGTGATGAACTCTCTCATGAATGCATGGCTAAAGCTTCATCATACATACAGCCAACAACAGCCAACATTGTGGAGTAGCTATAGAAATCGGTCTATCTATTAGTAAGGATAAATCTCGTGAACATGAAATTTTCCAAGTATGCGGGACTGAGTTTCGTTACGGTACCTTCCAGCGGAAGCCACGTGTTTTGGTTGCCGGTATCAATTTTACAGTACAGGGGGTTATTCAAGTATTACGTCAGCATCGAGGGGGGGGGGGTTCCGATTTGCTGACTTTTGATGACAAGGGGGAGGGAGGGAGGGAGGGGTTTCATGATGCTTACGTCATCAACCACCCTTTATGGAAATATTAAATATTCTTAATGGCATCTTATTCGGTGCGCCAAAAACGAGAAAACCCTTAGATACTTTGTGGGCATTTAAAGTAACATTCCCCCCCCCCCATTGATAAGTGCCTTACAGAGCCACTTTAGTGATCACTAAATGTTTCGCGGATCCAAGTGATTTGGAAATGGGTCCGGGCCCCGTAAGTGCTCTGGAACAGTGCCACGCATCACTTAAGTGATCCGTAATTATGCTGTGGATCACTTAAATAATCTGAGATTGTGCCGCGGGTAACTTGAATGATGAATGAACCGCACTGGCGACCGCTTAAGTGCTCTGAAACTATGCCATATGTCACTCAAGGGATCTCTAAATGTGCCACGGGCAGCTTAAATGTTCTGGAATTGTACCACGGGACACTTAAGCGATCTGTAAAAATGTGCCACTTAGTTCATTTTTTACAAAATTAGGTTTTAGGAGGGCAGGCCGCATCAGATAACCCCCAGGACCATATTTTGTCCTCGGTCCAAGGGTTTACCATATATGGCTTAGAGGGTGGGTCTCAATGAATTTATTAAAGATAAATTTTTAGTTCATAGCTTTCAAATATCATTGAAATATTAACAGAAATTGATTATAATAATATATAAAGATATTTCCTTCCGAAATTTCAATTTAAAAAAATATGTATATCTTTTGCATTAAAAAATAAATTTTTGATCGTCGGAAGGGGGAAAGCACGAGCCCCCTAGGGCCCCCCCCCGTGTATGTCTCTGATCCCACCAATATGCGTTAGGATTCAGAGGAGCAGAGCTGATGACGAAATTTTGCTGACAAGGGGGGAGGGGGTCAAAAATGGCTAAAACTTTGCTGACGTAATACTTGAACGGTCCCCATAGGGGGGTACAAATAGAAATCAAAAAATTATTTATTTTTATTTTCAGATAAAAGTAGAAAAAAAGTAAGAAAAATCAAGAATTCAATTCACGATACCTCAGCGAATATTTCTGCAAATGTTAGTGTAAATTTCTTTCGGTACAATGTAAAGAGAGCAACACGTTTTACCTATTTCATTCTTAAAGCCGGGTTTTCCTAGGAGTAGAATTTCTGCACCGTGTGCAGCGTGAAAACGCTTATTGGTCAACAAACCTGAATTTCCGGTTTTTAACCAATCAGCATTTTCACGCTGCACACGGTGCAGAAATTCTACTCCTAGGAAAACCCAGCTTTTGATTGGGAGCCAGTCGTATGGTGTAAAAATTTTAATATTCATATTTCCCCTCCCGATTGTTATTTCAAGTGCCGCTGTTTGTTACGGAATTAGGCTTGAAGAACAACTTGAAGAGATACGTTTTCGACATACCTTTGTCACTTTGATATAAACCGTTATCGTTATTCATAATATATCTTATGTGGCCGAAATTTGTTTCGGGTTAGAGGGTCTTTCGTATACGCCCTATACATGTATTTATTCCCTAGTACGATGGGAAAGTTCCGATTGCGATGAAAGTTATACAGGCGTATAATTTTATGTTTTATAATAATGCATCAACATTGAAACCTGGCGTATTTTGAAGAACATAATGTTCAGGCTTCCCACAGCAGAAGGCACTAATGATTTATTTCGACGTCAATTTCGTCGTTAAGACTTGAAGAGATATGTTTTCGATTCATACTTACACTGATCATGTAATCTTGGGCGTCCTCTCCAATACATTATGAATGGAGAGAACTTCCCAATAATTCGTGAATGTACACTGACTTCCAAAAGTTGAGCACGTGACGGCTTACACGTGTGTAAACGACACCACTTTTATGTTGTCTCTCTGGATTAGATGTGTTAGATCAATGAAGCACCCTCTATATGCTAAATTAACCAATTTATGTTAATTTAAATGCTTTTTGAAGAATTGTAACTCAGTTTCTCTAAAAAAATCTTTTGTGTTTCCCCCTTCCCCCAAGCAATTTGCTCTTGCAAATGTCGACCCTGCGTACGCTCCTCGACTGTACGCTCGAGTACTACGTGTTTGCGTTTCACTAACCGTTCAATCCAGAAGGATAAGATCAAAGTGCTGTCGTTATGTTATATGAGCCATCACTGCTTAGCTTTTGGAAGCAGGTATTCAATTTAATTAGTTTACAATTTAACACCCCCTTCTCGTACAAGCTTTTGGTAAACAAATTTGGATTATCTCTATTAGACGAATCGGCGATAAATCTTCTAACCCTGTCCTAAACTAACCGCACGTTGGGAAAAGGAAGAAGAAGGGAAAGAAAAAAATAAATAGAGAAGATGAAAAGCATTATTTAGATAAAAGGGTAGGTGTGTGCAGTAGATTTCTCTTTTCACCCTCACCCTACGTGTTCTCTTTCGCTCTCACACGTATAAGTAGAAAGATATACGTGGGAGGAAAAAACTACTTACAGGAGAACGAAGGTTAAAAAACATGTTCTGTTCATAGGATTGTAATGGCGCTTCGCGATAATGAGAAGAGAGGAAAGAAATCAGAGAACTCTGTATTGAATTTATTCCACTAACTTTGGGACGAAATATTTCGTCCGTGACGGTAAAGGGGTAACACCAGTGGTCAACCTTCTCTTCTTGCATACGCTATTGCAACCCTTTTATACAAAACGTTTGACCCGTGACAACACCTAGTTCGCTCTCCCCCGAAATGTTTTTCGTATTAAATTCCCTGACACAATAGACGAAACATTGTTCTATCTCGTGTCTATACTCGGTACCTAATTGTTGTTCCTGGAAAGTTTCATGTTCACCCTTTTCGAGATGGAGAAATTTTTATAACGGCTTTATAATTATTCCGAGTGTTATACATTCGTAGAACAAAAAAAGCACTACGTAGTTTTATCTATATATATAAAATTGATTTTCTGTGTGTGTGTGTTCTTTATATAAACCTACAATTTTAGACCGATTATCGCAAAATTTTGTATATATACGAAACAGGACCTGGATTGAACGATTGGCTATTTCAAAAGTTCGTCAAAGTTGGGCAAATGCACGAAATAGGCAAAAAACTGTCGGACAACAATTTTTCCTGGACCTCAACAATGACTTACTTTGGTTATTACCGTGGTTCCCTATCAATGCGTTTCAGACATATGACTATACAATGGTTTGTCACTTCTTTAATGCTGCCAGTATTATGTATGATAGTTTATCCCTTTATAATGGTTTGTCACTTTCTTCAATCCTTCCTGTAACTGAAGAAGACCCTGGCAAGTGCCGGGTATTATAGCAAGTTGGATATAAAATTTAGAACGAAGATCTTAATTTACCCAATATTTTTTTTTTTCTGAATTTTTAAAAGGCTTTTTTTTCCCCTCTGAATCCAAAACTTGGATGCGGATTCCAGTATCGATGCATCTCCGACGATCAAAAGAATCGAAACATAGTTATTCAGCCATTCCAGAAATATCTCTAAATTTTTCGAATAATTAATTTTTCTCGAAATCAAAGGAATTTCGTGGAGGGAAAATGTCAATTCCGTTTTCATTGCACGTAAACTCAATTATTCAGCCAGTACCAAATAAATGTATAGATTTTTCCATTTCGGAACTCTAATCAATTATTTGAGCTTAGTTCCCGATTTCGAGCACGTATTTCGCATCGAATTGCTTTCGAGAGTAGATTTGATATTATTATTATTTTTTTGAAATTTTAAATGTAAATTTTATTTTAGGGTGAATCGCAAAGTAATGGTTTGACTCGAGAAAGGTACTTGAAAAATTTAATTACCCCTCCACACACAACGATGTATCTATTTTACGTGAAATGTTCTTCAGGTGACGGTCCATAACAAAATGCCGTATATTCTAAGATGATAATGTCACTCATCTCGACGTACGTTAATTAGGTAGGGTACAATGAAAATGAAGGACTTGCTCCTCGCCTGATTTCTGATACAAACAATGACGCGTGTTGTTTATTCCTGTATTTTTTCTTGTCGTAGGTTCGATTATTTTCGAACGAGATTAGTTTATTGGAAGAGTGTCACACACTCTATGAGCAAAGATAAATTGTAATTTCGAATGAATAAATTGAAAAAAAACTGAATCCAATTTTTGTTGTGGTTGCAGCCTTAATTATGCCCACGTCATTTGATTTTATCTTATTTGATCATTTTTGGAGAACCACAATCATTTTAGTCATTTTATGCGCCCGAGTATAAATCAGAACGGGACATACAGTTTCATGCTCGTCAAAGAAGTCTCCGCTAAGAGTAGGAACACATTTAATACGCTACTCATACAGGGTACATAGTTTAACAAGACATATGGTATTTATCTGGCGAACCGTTGATCCTCAGAGGCATACTTCCAATTAGAGAAACTATCCAAATAGCATATAGTACTTAGATATGCCATTCGTGTTGCAAGGGGTTGAATAGTTATGAAAATTAAAGAATTAACTTTTCATACAGTCCCCGTGTTCCCAAAAACCCAGTTAGAAAGTTGTTGCCCTGGCTCTACTTATGCCAACAAGAAAAACTCCACGTCTCTAAGTGCAATATTCACTACGATATGCGGAAAAACGGAGGAAATTTGGGGAAAAAATAGCGTTAAATGCGGGTAAAACGTATTTAACGCTGCTTTTTTTTCCTCCAACTCTCCTCCGTTTTCCGAATTCGAATATCTCTGCGAATATTGCACTTAGAAACGTGAAATTTTTGTTGTTGGCATCAAGAGAGACAGGGCAACAACTTTGCAACTGGGTTCTTGAGCGCAGGTTACTCGTATAAAAAGTTAGCATTTTTAATATCATAACTGTACAACCCCATGCAACATTAATAACGTACCTGATGCTACACGTTATTTTGAAAATTTTTCCAATTGAAAGTTTGCCAACGTTTGATCAACGTTTAACCAGTAAAATACCATGCGCCATGTTAGCTATTCTCCCTGTATAAATACGACAGTTCAGGCATTTGCCACTTTTAACTTCCAAAATGGAAGTTAAGTTCGCTTCTCGAACACGAAAGACGCATAACTCTGACATCATAAATACTGTTCCGGATAATATCTCACAAGCGCTCGAGATGGCAAAGTACGGAGCGATTTCAACGCAAATTTATTTTACAGAACAGCTATGTTATTCATAAACAAACAGCGATTTGAAACACGACCTACAAATGGAAAGAGCGACCTACAGATAAAGAAGAGAGAGACCTTGTCTTCCGATTAAAATTGTACAAACTGCTCTAGTTTCGCTAAAGCGGCGCCTCTACACAGAGAAACATAACCTCTAGAATAATCTCGATGGATCTTGCATGATCCTTACACTTCTCTTGGAGCTATG
Source organism: Pholcus phalangioides (assembly GCF_987345545.1). Taxonomy (NCBI): domain Eukaryota; kingdom Metazoa; phylum Arthropoda; class Arachnida; order Araneae; family Pholcidae; genus Pholcus; species Pholcus phalangioides. Next base: position 20,744,887 of record NW_028301628.1, read on the forward strand.
ACTTCGCCAAATCATCGTTGCCGCCAGACTTGCCAAGTTTGCCGTCAGTTTGGTGAGATTTACAGAGAAATGGATTAATGATTATTTATAGGTGAAAAATGACATAAGGGGTCATGCTTAGTATTACGTCAGCATCGAAGGGTGGGGGGAGAGGGTTTCGGATTTGCTGACTTTTGATGACAAAGGGGGTTTAAAGGTTGCTTACGTCATCAACCACCCCTTTTTGAAGATATAAAATATTCTAGCTGATGACGAAATTTTGCTGGCAGGGGGGGGGGGGGTCAAAAATGGCTCAAAATCTGCTTAAGTAATACTTGAATGGCCCCTAATACATGGTAAAAGACTAATTACATACCTTTCGTAAGAATACGTTTGAGTCACTGTAACAAACACTCAAAACTTTCCGACCTGCTCAAACATCTCCAGAGAGATGTTCATTCCGTACATGTGCATGTACGGTTTAATAGTTCCACACACAAACCTGTTTCTAACTTCTATTGAATTGATTACCAAACGATATGCCGTGGAAATGTTGATGTATGCCTCAGGAATGCCGTTTTGTATACTGTATGATCCAACTCCAAAGTAAGGGGAGGAGTGACACACATCATTTATAACAGCGCCTCTCTTCTTCTCTTAACAAAACGTGAATAATAGCTGACTCCGTCCATTGGTTGAAAATTGACAGGTTTGGGGCGAGAATGGCAAATATGCTCGAAGATGAAGTCAACAACAAAAACTACCTGGACTCATCACTGCTGAAATAAGAGGAGAGATATCTCTTGATTGCCGAAATGCAAAGCGTCAAGTTACGCATCGAGATATCTCGTAATTGTCGCAGAGTATTGAATGAAGTAATGAATTCATAGTGTAAATGTACACAAGAAAAAACACTTTGAACGTTATTTTCTCAGATTGCAGTTTTCAAGTTCATCCGTAAGATTAAAAAACAAATACTGCACCGAAAATTCCAAAATTTTGCAGAAATGTTTATTAGACGTGTGTTAGTAAAATGGACTTTGGATTTAGCAACTGACTACGGGGAAGTATTTTTTTAAAAAAATGGTGAATTTAGCTTTTTGAAATTTACATATTTTTTCAAACTTTGAAAATTCATAAAATTTTAACGAATGGTCCAAGTTCGAGGTCCATTTTACTAACACATGCCAAGTAAACATTTCTGAGAAATTTTCAGAATTTTTGGTATAGTAGTTTTTTAATCCTACGTGAACTTGAAAAGTGCAATTTAAGAAAACAGTGTTTTGTCTTGTATACATTTGCATTATAATTCATTACTTCTCTCTTTTATTTTGAAAGAACAAATTAATACCGATTGACACAAAATTACACAAACTATATTTACAATTTAATGAAATATTTTTAAAAGTCACCTTACTTCAAGGGTCGTGGCACTCGTTAAAGTCATTGATTTGTCACTCCGATGAAAAGTTTTTGTTTCAGGAGATCCAAAATATCATATTTCTAGCTGGAGTCTATTAATCAATTATACCGATACCTCTGCTAACGAAGATAATTCGTTAATTCGAAGCAATTCCTGAAATCATTCGTCAGACGAAATGTGATTTTTTATAGGTTTCGTATGACAAATCGTTTAATCACTGATGTATTGACTGCCTAAAATTTCAAGATAACTTTTATACAACTCTTCTTGCACACCTGAAGAGCTGGCCAAAAGTAGATTTTTTTCAAAATGAGCACCCCCCCCCCCCCTCAAACATGGGGGAAAAAATAGTTCTTTGTATATAGCTGGGAGGAATAGATGGCGCATTTTTCAGAAATCTGAGTTTCTTTCCAACCGTCGGGGTTCGGCCTCAAGGAAGCGTGTTTTGACTAGTTTTGTTCGTCTGAAATCGGTGATTAAAAATTGCGTGCGTCAGTTCTCGCAAATACAAGACCTCTTTTCGGGATTTTCAAGACAAATCATCCGGGATTTCATGGTTGAGGACCCTTGAGCAGATATGTGCAAATACGTCAATGTTCATTATATTGATTTAGCGTTATTCGAATTTGACGATGGATTTTCTAAAATTTTGAACGTGACTTTTTTTTTTTGAAATACGAAGTATTTTGTTATAACTCCGGACTGTTTTGTTATAACTAACTCCTATTTCCGGCCAAATTTCTGTTGTCATCTTAAAAAAGGCGTCTTTGAGCTTCCAAAAACACGAAATATCACTGCGCATTCGTGTGCCATTTTAAAATAAAAAATAAATTAGATGCGACTATCTCACTTTAAATTTATTATTCGTATTTTGTAACTATTTTCGCTTCAATTTCTACATGATAATAGGAAGTCGAAATGTTGATTGGATATCGACTTCATATTATCATGCAATATCATAAAGATAAATATATTAATAATACGGTGCATTTAATTCATGACGTTTTCATCTTTAATTTGTCATTTTTCAGAAAACATCCAGGAAAAAATATTGGATAAAATTTAACGCAATAAAAAATAATGTCGCTGAAAAGTAGACAGACTGTGAAAGTAAGTGTGTAAGAAAGAAAATCATTAATTGTATTAAGAAAGGAAACTCAAATGTGCAAGATTTGGTGACATCAAGGAATCTCTAACAGCTTGAACGAGAGTCGAAAATAAAGGCATTTAATATTTCAAAGTGAAAGCGCTAAAAAATTAAAACGGAGCAACTTTGAAATCTTCCAGAAAACTGAAAAAAACCCTATAAAAATAGCTATTGCTATATACGGGAATGACGTCGCGAGCAGAAAACAAAAATAAAGCTTCAAAATCATTGAAAGATTTAGTTATGGTTAAGATAGAGATAAGCACAACGGAACATATCAATACTCAACAAAGTAGTTCAAAACAAAAAACACACCAATGGGCGCCCATTAGAAGCTTCGTCGATGTTTGTTGAAGCTGCATTATCTGAAAATCCTCCAAGAGCTTTACGCATAAAAAAACATTAAAACTCGTCCCTGTAACACAATTTTAAAAACAGCGAAGAAAGAGTTTGCTTTTACTGCATCTCTCCTCAGTAATATCCATTATACGCTATTAATATATTATATCAATAAGCCAATGAGCATAAATAATTGATCTCCACAACATATGAGAGTCCAACAACATACCCGAACTTCTCTTACATCAGATGGATTTTTTCTTCGATATATTGAGGAATTTCCCTCATCATTAACTAAATTATATAATTTATGTTAAAATACATTGCGATATGCTAATATTTATGTAATTTATTCCGCAAAGCTATGTTTTTAGTATTTTAACGATAAATTAATCGATATTTCAGCATAAAATAGCGCACTGAAGATGTAAAAATAATTTTGGCCAGGTTTTTGGGTCAACCACTGTGCGACGGTTGAGATGAACAACTTCACGATTGATGAAAGGGAATTTAAAGGAAGGTGAAAAACTGACTATTTTTGTTTTGCACTATGCAGTCGGATTCGTGATCCATAGTGAAAAAAAAAACCGTGTAGGAGTTCGTTTGCTATTTGATAAAAACCGGACTCATTCTCTCTCCCCCTCGCACGTGTAAATGAAAAAAAAATGAGTTCCTAGAATATCCAGACTTTTCAGTTTAGTGTCAAGGTCTTACCGAATGCACTAAAAGGATTCAAGTCTAACAAGGAAAGGGTCCAAAGGTGTCGTCCCCAATAATTTGTTACACCCCAAAAAATGTAAATATTACTATTTTGGACGCCAATAGAGGCCAAGAATGAAATTTAAAATCCCGCAACCCTAAAGTCTTAGAGCGATGTCATTCAAACAACACAAGATTGTAAATACAGAACAGACAGAGAGAAAGAGAGAGAAAAAGAACAACACTTGAGTTTCTAGAAGAAATTTTCCGGGAAAAAAAAAGAGCTGGAGAAAAGAGGGAACGTTTTTATAGATATCGCCAAGAAGCGCGAGAGATGATGAGTAGCCAACTGTTGCCATTTTTAACAATTTTTTGTAGCTTTAATAATTGCATTCCGCCGTAAATTTTTTTGTTTTTATGTGTTTCTGGGTGAGATGAATTTATTTAAATTTTTTCATAATTTTTTGAGGATGACACCTGTGCACCCTTCTCTTATATATTAATCATTCATTTGCATGAAATGGCTCGAAATCTTTCTGAAAAAAGAAAAAGAGGTGTATCTGGAAAGCGATTTCGAAAAGGAAATGAATTTCTCTAGATCGAGTGATAGTTCTCATTGGATTCATTTCGATTGCCACGAAAATTTAGCTTACGACGCAACTGTTTCATGTTACAGTACCCAGTGTCCAGAGAAATGTAGACTTATATGTTTATTTGTATTTTTATGTTTGTTTGTTTGTATATTTTTGTATACATATGTTTGTGTTTTTTTGTTTTTTTTTGGCTTGATAATGAAGTGTTCCAGACTCTACCACGAAGCTGGAGTGGAAGAGATCTCGTCATCGAGATAAGTCCAGTGGCAGAGTTTTGGAGTTAATTCATTCGGCTGTTTTATAGGTTAGCGCATACATCCATATCAACTGAAATGTCGTTTAGCCGAATCTGTATTCATTAGCCGAGGCAGAAAAACGTCGGAGAAAATTTTCGTTAACCGAAAAATTCGTAAGTCAAGAAATTCGTCAGCCGAGTTTTCAATTGTATGGAAGTTTTCTAATAGAATCAGACCGTGATTGGTGCAACGTCCAATCTCCCACCGTAAATACATAAATAAATCTGTCAAGCAGATAATTTCATTTTTTTTATATACTGGCCATCTGTCGACAGATTTTGATCGCTTAAATTTATCATTATGTTTTGTTGTATTTACCCTCCAAGCTGACGTCAAATGCATTCGAAAAAGAATTAATGTTCCGGTGTGTTTATTTATACGACCTCCCTCCGTTCTGAAAACTCGTCGTTTAATCTTATCTCTTTCGAGCAGGAACCACAGCGTTATTGCACAATCGTGTGGTCAGTGATGAAGGACTTGTCTGAAAGGACCGAGCGTCGCCGCTGGATTAATATGCGCGTACATTCATTCATACGATGTACATAATGGGTTTTGGAAAAAAGAGAAAGTGGAGATTCAATGGGTGTAGAACTAATATAGCGACAACATAAAGAAAAATTATTTTGTATTATGTATGTTAACTATAGTTCAGCTGCCGTCTTTTATTTTTCGAAACAAGTGTTGAACGTGAGTGAAATATTCATTGTGTTGTGTACGTATCTCGCTTCGGGACTGGAATATCCGGTCTCCATTTGAGAGGAAAAAGAGCCACCTGTGCATACGCGTACACATAAATAGATGTAATTGATGATTCCATCCGAAAGCAAAAGTTTTGCAATTTTCAATAATATACTTGCACGCGCATATATAAAGCTGTTCGCGAGAGGTGTTCAGATACTATACGGATAAGCACCTCATCTTACAGACACCTAATTGAAAATGACGATGGCCTATTCCATGATATTCGTAGCAATAGCGGCGCTTTTCCTCGTGGTCGAAGGTAATGTGCTGATTTTTTTTTTTTTTTGGGAGAATAGAAAAAAAAATTAAGAAGTTGCCATATACTAAATATGTACAGCCGAATCCCGTTATAACGAACGCCAAGAGACCGGAAGAATCACTTCGTTATAGCGAAATTTCAGTATAAAGGAATTCCAGGTTACCTAGTATTGTTCCTATTTAAACTTATTTGGGGGATTATAGAAAAGTTTTCATTAAAACGAGATTTTCGTTCGTATAACGGTATTCGTTAAAACATGATTCGACTGCATTTGTACTGTTTCTTACTTCACGGATCTTTCGATGTCGCTTTTATTGCAATATATTTCGATTATTAGTCATATTACTTGGACACAAGAAATAACAGAGTATCGTGTCATTGACACGGCCGCAAGCTTTAACGGCGAATCTAGCTGGTGCCCCCATAAATTCGTCAAAGGTTTGAAAATTCATAAAAAACTAGTAGGAATTAGTGCATTTGAATGTGGTTTGTGAAGAGGTTGTTCTCCCGAAGGGTGAGGATTTCTTTTTTTGGCACAGAAAAAAAATTAGTTCGAATTTTTATCGATAGGGGAACGAAAGCAACTCACTGGAAATATGAAAATCAGAGTCCTATAAAATGCAGGTTGTACGATTAACAGCTCATTTCTGAATTTTTCTATGACTGACGTTTACATAAGATTTTATTGTGATGTTGACTTTGTGTGGTGGATAAAGCACTATCGGTGAAGTTTTTTTTTACTTCAGCCATCAATCACCGGCTGAAGCTTTGCGAACGCTTCGGACAAAGAAGATATTGAAGGAAGATTCATGCTCAATCATTCCTGCACCAGTGTCCTCTATCGACAAATATTTTAACTATTTTTTTTCCTGTGTTAACAAAAAAATCCCACTTCGTGAGGACAACTTTTTCGCGAACCGTATTCAAATATACCAATTCCTTCAAGTTTTATGGAATTTTTTAATTCTTTACGAATTTATGGAACACCGTGTATATCTAAAGACACGAGTCGCGGCAGACATGACAAACATTATTCAATGCATTATTTATAGATGTATTCAAACCCGTAAACGTGGCCTGGAAATGAATATATATTCATTTAGTTAAAAGTAGTTCACTTAATTCGGCGTTTCTCAACCTAAGGTCACCGGCACAGAAGTGGTCCGCGACGATGGCATAGATGGTCCGCAGGCAGATTCGATAAAATTATTCACCCGTTGTAACTGTGATATTAGTGAAGTCCATATGGTTCCCAATAAAATTATACCTTCAGACTTAGGTTCACTATACATTATCGAGGAGAATGCAAGAAATTGCGATCTTAAATAAGGGATACCACTAAATTTTGATAGAAATTTCAATTTATTGGTTTAGAAGCAATTTTTTAATTACTCGTAAAATTGCTGAAGGTGTGGAAATTGAAAGGGCAGCTACAAATCGCATTAAACAAAAATGCATTTCACGAAAAAAACATTCAAATGATCTGATGACCATATTTCATTGAGGAAAAATAAAATTCGGAAAACTGGGATTTTAAATAATTACCCGTAAAATACGGGACATCGCCACTTGCCATCAAAAACATTGCCAGAAGCAAAAAAAAAATCACGAATCGTAATTAAAATTTCAAAACATTGTGGACAAAACGTTAAACCTGACGTGAGATGAGTATTTATAATTTTTGCCACAATTACCATAAGGGGCCGTTCAAGTATTACATAAGCAAATTTTTAGCCATTTTTGACCCCCTCCCTCCCCACCTTGTCAGCAAAATTCAGAAAAACGCTGACCCTCTCCCCCCCCCCCCTTGTCAGCAAAATTTCGTTATCAGCTCTGCTCCTCTGAATCCTAACTCATATTTTCATATTTTCATTAAAGGGTGGTTGATGACGTAAGCATTATCCAAACCTTCCCCCCTTATCATCAAAAGTCAGCAAATCGGAAACCCCCCTCCCCCCAATCGATGATGACGTAATACTTGAACGGCCCCTAATATAATTTATATTATGAAATATTATGAAAGTTAGTATATTTTGTGTGTGTTCATGACCTTAGTAATAATTACAAATTCAAATAAGCATCGTTGAAGAAACGAGACCAAATGTATAAAAAATTAGAATAACGAAAATTGCAGGAACGTAAAAGTGGTCCGTCAAATTGTTGAAGATACCCGATACTGGTCCTTGTTTTGAGAAACACTGATTTATAGTTGAAAGTAGTTCGTTTAGTTAAAGTTCGTAGGTCGAACTTTTGATTACCATTGAGGCAATTCGAGGTAATTGTATTCACAAACGTGAGTACAATTTTAAAAGCAAACAAGAAGTTACACGAACTTATTTGTTTCCACAAAGACAAACATAAGAATTCACGAAATATAATCACAGGGTTGAAAAATTACACATTACATTGATGAAAATCTATTTTTGGCGAACACCGTATCTACATGAAATTTTCACGTTCCTTATTTATTTACTAATTTTAATTTTTGCTTTCAGGAGGGAATACCAATCAAACGGTCACGTGCATTCAGAACAAGCTCAAAAGTGACGTAAGAGCCACTGATTAATGTTTCTTTCCATTAATTCGTATCGTTTCCTTTAGACACAACCGTAATTAAAACACGGTCTATTTCTAAATGAGAAAATTTCCCGAGATGTCGGTAATTAAACATGATTTTCTAACGAATTTGAAAACTTGATGTGTATTCCTGATATATAGGTACCAGGCTACACAGAGGAGTTCAATAAATTGCGATCGCTCCCGATCCCGCGCACTAAGCAGGTGAGTACAAATAATTATAATTAACGTAAAACGCAATGTTTTTCATTGAAGTTTATTAAATTCAAATGTTTTTAATTTTTGTGTGTAATTATATTTTTCCCCCTCTTCCAGGCTCTTCAGGAAGTGATGAAGAAAAACGACGTGGTAAGAAGTCACTATTTTCTTTCCCGTTTTTGTTCCAAATTGTGACTTTCAGAATACGCTTCAGTAAAAAATAATGAAACATGATTTACGGACAATTTACCGCTGCCAGTTCACCGAAAGAAAAATTCACCGACGAACAATTCATCGCCAACAGTTCGACACGAGTGAGTGAGCTAGTGATTGAGCATTAGCAAGTGAGTGAGCGAACGATGACCGAGGGAGTGACAGAGTGGTTAGTGATTAAGCGAGTGACAGAGTGAGTGTTCTTGTGAACGACCTAGTGAGAAAGTTGGAGACAGAGTGAGCTAACAAGTGCGAGTAAGCGATAGAGTGAGCGGCCTAGTTAGCGAATGATAGAGTGAGAGACATAGTGAATAAGTCAGTGACACAGTGAGTGATAGAGTAAGTGACCTACGGCCGTATTCACCGACAGAGTTTAAAGTACAATCGCTGGTTAAAGGCTTAGCGATCGACACGGATTGGTTAAAATCCTCAATTTAACAATCCGTTTTGATCTTCAATCCTTTCACCTGCGATTGCAGTTTAAACTGTGTAGGTGAATACGGCCGTTAGTGACCTAGTGAGTGAATGAGCTGGCGAGTAACAGAGTAAGTGAGTAAATGATCTAGTGAGTAAGTGAGTGACCTAGTGATCGAGCGAGTGACAAAGTGAGCGACATAGTGAGTCCGCCGTGTTACTACAGCTAGCTAGCGAACTTGCTCTCGTACACACTCACTCACTAGGTCACTCGCTCACTAGACCGATCATTCTATCACTCACTGAGCCACTAAATCGCTCATTCACTAACTAACCACTCTATCACTCACTGACTCACTTACTGCTCGCTCACTTATGGCCGTATTCAGCGACAGCGTATAAACTGCAATTGCAGGTAAAAGGATTAGTAATCGACACGGATTGGTTAAAATCCTCAATTTAACCAATCCGTTTCGATCTTCAATCCTTTCACCTCGGCAATTGTAGTTTAAACCGTGTTGGTGAATACGGCCGTTACTTGCCCCCAAGTTCAATCACATACTTACTCGTGTCGAAATGTTGCCGATGAATTGTTGGAGCTGAATTTTCCGGACACTGATACTTGTATCTCACACATGCGGCACTTAGATAATTCAAATACGCGTATATACAGGGTATGTCAGAAAGGGTTTTCTGGCTTCTCTCACAAAAACAGCGACAAAACTTTGAAACAGCGATCAATAGCTAGATGGCTGAATATTTGCTGATATATCCGGATATTCAGCTACTCTGCTAGCTGAAGCTGAATCTAATTTTGAAGAATGTCTGCATTTCTTTTTTAATTTCATGAACGTACCACTACATTTTTCTCCCGTCTCTATCCGTCACTATTTCATAGTTATATATATCAATAGTTACAGATTTTTTTTTTCCTAAACAACCTCGATTTCTTAATGATAAATGCTATAAAAATGTGTCTCAAACAAAAAATCAAATAAATAAATCACGTGATTAATGAAGTCGCTATAATAATTCAACGCGATTTGGCTAATACCGATATTTTTATATCGCCACCGTGTATTTCGTGGAAAATTAGCTTCACTGCTTCGGAATGCGAACCGATCAATCGATAATCGGAATGAATATCGTTTCCCGTCTTAGCCCATGTTATCGAGATTATTTAGATGATAGACATAACGTAGACATACACGTATGCATTAGGATAGGAATTATCAACTTTTAGGCTCTCGTGGTATCCCTGAACTCTCAAATTTGACACAACCTCTCCATGCCTATTTGTATCAAGGTAATGTTTCAAAAAAAAAAACACTAATCATTGAGTAGCTACAAAAATTCGGGAATATCGTGCCTACCCCCAGAAAAAACTTCGGCGTCTTCTCGGGAAGCCCCACAACACAGTTACTGCTACCAGAGCCGCAACTAGATACTCGGTCAGCCAAAGCAAGCAAGCATTTTGGCGCCCGCCCCTTATAATGTTAGAGGATAGGTTAAAGGGTGAAATTTGCACACACCCCAAATCCCTGACTGGTACTACTATCTATGGATAGATCTTGTTAAAAGAAACTCCATGGCTAACCCCCGCCCTCCCTCTTTCACTCCATTCAGTTCGGGCTAGTATTAGTTGTAGCAGCAGAATGAAGCAATCAATAAGCGTGTCTTAAATCTCATATGGAATAATATTTTCTCGCACCACGGGTGAAAACGAAATAGATGTATTCACGTAAAAAACTAGCGGGTGTGTCTCCAAATACAGAGTGTACTTAACACGCGCGTCTAGGCTTGTTTCCAAATACAGCCTATATACATGGTCTATTTTCAAAATCGCTAATCATTACTAAATTAAATGTCTCTTATTCCTTCAGGTGGTCACCGCTGCCAACGGACAGATGACCGTCAATAAAGATAAATTCGGACAGTTTGCCGCAACACTTCAAAACAAGCCATCCGGGAATGCCATGAACACGTGCAAAAACGCCAACGACGCTGAGCAAATGTATAGAGAAGTAAGAACTTGTTTTGTGTTCTCAATCGCAATACAGCATGCACTGAGCTAACATTCACCCCTTAACAAAAAGGGGCGAAATATCTTGTCCAAACGCCAAATGTAAGAAATTCATTTCAGCTATCTCTGTGTTTTATTTTCTCACCTTTTTTCTCATCACCGCGAAGCTTTATTACAATCCTATGAACGGAAGTCATTTTCTCCCCCCCCCCCCGTTCTTTCTATGCTCCTGTTTAGTGACTTTTCCTCTACCACATATAATGTATTTTTATACTATACAGGATGAACGTGACCTGATCTGATATGCCGAAAGAAGTGGGGGGGGGGGATAGACGAGCCCAAGTGGAACATAAAACACCCAGCCAACCCTGTCCCATCTCTTTTTTTGAGTTATGGTAGATAAATGGATTTAAGAAGAGAAATGCGTCAAGTCTGTGAAAAAAAACCCAACTTTATGAAGTTTCCGAGATACCTACGCACAAACTAAGCACATATTTGGAAAAAACAGAAAAATACCTATAAGGTGATACCATTTCCATAGAAATATCTTTATTTGTTAGCGAGCTAGAAGCGTTGAAAGATTAGCAAAGTTCAAAATCTAATTTTCGCTAAATTCTTTAACAACGAATTCTTCGAACCACCCTGCTAGCTGCAATCGATCAAATTTACCAAAAACCTTGTCGGTGTTCTAATTCAGGAGAAATTCAGCCATTTGTTCGCAATACATCACTGAAATCAGCGTTCGTTGAAGTAGATATTCGGCGAAAATTCGGAATTGGTGGTTACAGATTTTGGCGACAATTTAATTTTTCGAAAGAAACCCATAATGTGACACCACCTCTATCAGAATATCCGTATTCAATGCTAAGCTTCAAGCACTGAGGAATTGGCGAAGTGCAAAATCGAATTTTCACCAAAATCAACTGAAATGTCTATTGCGACAAACGCTAATTTCAGTGATGTATTCCAAATAGGAGAGGCTAATTTTCTCCTAAACCAGAACACCGAAACGGCTCGTTGTAGGCTCTTACAGAAGCGGGCAGTATGGGCAAATTTGTGATAAATTTGACCGATTGTAGTTAGAGGGCTGTTTGCGGAAACGGCGGTTGCAAATTTTGCGTCAATTCGATTTTTAACTTTGCCAATTTTTCAGCGCTTGTAGCTCGCCAACAAATCCAGATATTCTTATGGAAATAGTATTACCTCATAGGATTTCTTTCTGCTCTATTGATACATGTGCTTAGTTTGCATGTAGGTGGTCTCTCAGAAACTTCATGAATAAGTTTTATTTCTAGATTGGACGCATTTCTCTTCTTGAATCCATTTATCCACCATAACTCGAAAGCTGTTAGAAATAAGACAGGGTTTGTAGGGTATTTTATGCTTTATTTGGGCTCGTCTATCATCCTCCTTTTCTTTTTGGCTGATCAGGTCACGTTCACCAGTACCTCCTAGAGGTAGAAGGCCTCCGCACGGGTTGCCAAGTTCATCTGTAACGTCATTAAGACTACCTAGCAAGTTGGCCACATTTTCAACCACAGCATCCTATTTCATTTCTTCTTATTTTGGCATAGAATCTTCCTGATTGGCTCACGAGAACCTCATAGTGATTGGATGTGGGGCATGGAAATCGCCAATTCTGAACCCAATCATTTCTTTTCCACACAACGATACTGGCACGAACAGGGAATATTTTCCCCTGAATATTCTGAGGGAAAATAGACTACTTGTTGACGTCACGAGCAGCGTGCAGAGGCTTTCTATCTCTAGGAGGTACCGATCAGACACGCTACCATTCTGACAACTGAGCAACTTCGTTAAATAGGAGTGCCAGTATGGCTCTGGCAGAGACTCCCAGGTCAGCGAGATCAAGATAATTCGTTGCCAGTCCTTTGAAAATGACACGTTTATTTTTCATTTTCGTTGGTTTTATTTTTCAACAACTCATTCAGGCATAATTTAAGCATTATACAGTATTTAGATGTATTCATCCCGAATAGGGACACCCACGCGGATGGGCATAGACAGGAATTGGAAAACACGAACATGCCACTGACGCTAAGAATTTAAAAAAGAAGTTCTTTTATATTAGCGCAAACTCATCTTAGAAATAATCTGAGAAAATCCTTTTATAAAGAAATGGAAAATGAAAGAGCTATTCATATTCGAGGGAAAATCCAAGCTATGACGGCCAAAGAAGACATTAAAGAAGAAACAGGTTTTGCCCTTTTTTTTTCCTGTGACTTTTGTGTGACTGAGAAATAAGTTGTGAATAATTCAAGTCGGAGAAGTTCTTCAAGTCTTTCGCTAATTGAAATTTGCTTTGTCGAAATTAGCCGCGGGTTAAAATTGAAAAATATCTCAAGCGAGCATTTCTTGCAGACACATTGGAACATTTTAAAAATGCTAATTTTTAATTAACGTAGAATGTTTTATATTAATTATGTTTTTATTTGTATTCTTGTCGCAGGCTGCTCGAACCGTGCAGTGCGTTTTCAACCAACTCAAAAACGTAAGTACATACTTTAATATGTTGCTTTAGCTTGGGTTCAACTAATTGATGAATTCTAAGATTATATTTTTGGAAAAGGATAAGATATTCCGCCCCCCCCCCATTCACAAAATTTTCTTTTTCAGCCTTTAAAGTTTACGTAAAGCTAAGGCAATACTTTATCGGTTTATATGGACATAGATAGAGTAATCAGTTATAATGTGCCTCATAAGTATTAAGAGAATGCGAATTTCTTTTCTTTTTGAATAAAATATGAATGGAAGCAGCAACCAAAAAAGTATTTTCACTCACGATCATAATTGAGCTTGACATCACCCCTTTCTTAAAGCCATAATTACGATTTTCCAGAAAAAATCCATGGAATATTTTTGTGTTTCGCATAATCTATATACATTTAAAATAACATGTCCTGAGTAATTGGCTGGCTGATTCATCATCGCCGAACCAAAACGGCTGGAGCTATATTTCTGAAATTTTATAAGTTTTACTTCATGACGTAAAGACTCACTGCCGAAATTCGACCCCTAAGGAGGGTTATAAGGGGGGCTGAAAATCATATAGACAAATCATGCCGAGCCGAAACCGCTCGAGCTATATTTATGAAATTCGGTAGACCTATCATACTGGGAGAAGGGGGTTCAAAAGTTATATGGGGTAATCATCACTGAGCCCGAAGTGCCGAAAGCTATAAATATGAAATTCGTTCAGTATTGTATTTTGTAATATAGAGACTCGCCAAGACCTGATTTCTGGAAATGCAACCCCTAAGGGGGGATCATGAGGTATTCCAATGGTATTGAAGGAATTATCGTCAAAAAATTTTCAGATTACCAAATCTACGCTAGCGACGCCGCGGGTAACAGCTAGTCCTACTATAAATTCATATTAAATAAGAATTACTTACTTCAATATTTGAATAAATTATATTTGTGAATACACTTTCGATCCGTGGAAAAACAAAAATTAGACAATAAAGGCTCACCAACCCCAAGCAAACAAATTTCAGCTGCAGGTGTCGATGTTCTGTTTCGTATCTTGTTTGTGCTTTATATGTCAAGGCCAAGGCAGTGCATGCAAATGAGTTGGCGCTACAAACATCATTGCATTTGTCAAAAGACTTTTGAGCGCTACTTGTATTTTCCTGATGAAAAAAAGTTAAACTTGGATGAGAGTCAGATGGGCTGAAACTGTTACTGACATTATTTGAGACGTGAACTTCGCAATACCTCCCAGTAGATAGAATGGAGGAACATCAGTCGCTTTACTGGGAAGTTTTTAGGTCGATTCCCAATCTTACTGCTTTCGAAGCATGGGGTATGGATATTAGAGCTGATACGGCGGAAAACTTCACGTATTGGTAGTTTTTGTGTTGAGGTAGTTGTTTGGTAGTTTTGTGTATACACGATCCTTAAAGTGACAACCAATAAAAAATCGGATGGACTTAAATTAGGGGACCACTACAGGCTTGTGAGTGTGGACAGTAGAAAAGACTCGATCTACAACAGGTAACTAAATGCCAAGTCCCAACTGTGACTTGATGGGGGTTCCGAGAAATACAGGCATCGCGGGACCCGATGTGACCAGGTTAGAAGATCAATCATTTAGCAAATACGTGTATTTGCTGAATGATTGATCTTCTAACCTGGTCATCGGGTATACATAGTGGCCTTCAAATTACAGAGACCCAGGTAAATGCAGTACTGTGGCGGCGATCGGACAGGCGCGGATCCAGGGCAATGAGTCGGAAGGGGCGTATTGTATAAGTTCTTTGAATGATCCTGTATTTTACGGGACAGACAAATTTTCCCATACTGTTCGGTTATTGGGAAGTGCGATTTTTTCTATTTCCCCACCAACTGGATCCACGCCTGAAATAAGGGCATATATCTTCATCTGCGAATGGAATGGAGGTAGTCATTTTCAGCTGTGAATGGAGTGGAGGCAGGCATCTTCAGCTACGAATGAGAAGCCGAGGCACCATTTTCAGCATCGTATGGAGCGGAGACAGGTGGATCCAGGGCGATGTGTCGGAGATGTGACTTATTGCCTAGGTGCATCGTATCATCCCGTATTTACAGGACAGACAAATTTACCACCATTTTGTTCGGTCTTTGGGAGAGGGGTGATCACCTCCACATCACCCATTCCCCCATCTCTGGATCCGCTCATGCGATCGGAATCAGCCATGATCGTTTGATTTCCTCATCTTGAGACACATTGAGGTCCATAATAAAATGCGTAGGCATATCAGTCAGGAAACGTGAAGGCCATTGTTTGACTAGTCATTTCAAAGTCTTTCCTTTTGTGGTTTCTGTACAGTATCACCATGTCACCAATAACCATTTAATTCGATTTCAAAGGACAACGGACATTCTAGTTTCCAAATACGTAGGTAGTCCAACTTGGCTATCGTGTAGATATATAGTGATATAGTGTCCATTAGAGAGAGGGACGTAGAAAGACATATATAGAAGATGGCTGGAATGTCTGCATCGAGAAAGGAACAAGAGACTCTAACTCTAATGAAGAGGATCCACAACGAGCTGCAAGAGCTCATTAAAGATCCACCTTGTAACTGCAGCGCCGGGCCGAAGAACGACACCGATTTCAGGGAGTGGGTCGGGGCCATCTTCGGACCAGTGGACTCCGTGTACGAGGGAGGCGTCTTCTACCTGAACATTTCATTCCCTCCCGACTATCCGTTCAAACCACCGAAAGTCCACTTCGTCACCAAGGTATATCACTGCAATGTAAACGGCAGCGGCAGTATATGCCTGAACACGCTGCAGACCAATTGGAATCCGAGTTTGACCGTATCCAAAGTGTTGCTGTCGATATGCGCTCTGCTAACAGACCCGAACCCGCATTCACCGCTGAACGCTTCAGTCGCCCATGAGTACTTGCACAAAAGACAAGAACACGACAGGAAAGCCAGGGAATGGACATTGCTTTACGCCTCAAAGTGTTGACACGTCGAATCTCGCAGATGGGTACGAATAGAATGAGACTTATCTTGGAATTTCTGCAGGGAAGCCATGTTTCAGGATTGTTCAATTACCCTGTAAGACGGGGAATTTTTTGTTAAGTATTTCACCCGCTCGATCGTTCGAGCTTGGACTTGAAGGAGTATTCAGCTTTATGTGATTAAAAGAATCTCCTTCGTTACAGAGGAATGGACATCAGGTTATTGAGTTCGAACTACTTACTATCAGGGGCGTACGCAGGATCGACTTTTAGAGGGGGGGGGGGCACGAAGGGTCCAGAGGGAGACATTAAAAAACTTCTAGCAAAGAAATTTTCAGTTATTAACCGTCAAAAACATCCAAATTGACAGAATCGATTCAAATATCATGTGAAGTATTTTCTTTCGATATTTGTGTCTATTAAAATATTTTTAATTTTCGATCGTCGTGGTGAGGGCGAAGGAGTACGAGGCTCTTGTCTCTTCCCCCCCCCCCCATGTCCCTCTTCTTAACCTACCGAGTGTACTTTCGATGCGCTGACCATCTAGTTTCTTAGCTTCTGTGTGTAAGTTACATTATTTACACCCAAGTTACTCTGGCAACCGCCTGACTATTTTTCCCCTAATGTAGGGAAAAAGGAGACAAGAAAAAGGGGGGAAATATTTACATGCTCTTCTATGAGGATTTTTGCGGTGCATACCCCTTTCCCATATTCCTTTGCGACTTTTCCCATGGCGGAAAATGAATGAAACTGTACTTTTTTTTTTAATTTCCCATGTAAACTGGGATTGTGATTCCGAATCCTATCTTGACTCGAATTTCAAGGCCGGTCGTCCACCAGAAGCGATGAAGCTGCCCTCAGTTGTCGGTATTCGCAAGACTGGTCCCATTGCACAGGAAGGAGAAATCGTCCACTAGAAACCATCTTGAACCAGTGACTTCCGGCTACAGCAGCAGACGACCGACAAATCCGAATGGAATGTGATTTTAAGCATCTTGCACTATGTGCACAATCGCAGTACGAAGTTGTTGTTTTCCCCTCTCCTTTGGTCTCTGTCTCTCACTCCTTTCCCGCGTGAACATGAAAGCTGTAAGTTTGATAATTGCCGCTCATGGGATGTGATGGCAGGTAGTAATCGATTAAATATTATTATTTACTTATTGACAATGCGAACGCTTTCTCCGAGTTGGTGTCAGATGTCCCATTAAGCATGGACTTTATATGAACACAGGTGTACTCTATTTATCCATTTCTCATTCTAATGATTTCATATTTCCCCAAGATTCGCTGTTGTCTCTTCCAGTAGACGACCAGCCTTAGAGCATAACTGAGACCTGCGCTTGTTGCGGCAGTACGCACTGGCTAAGCATAAAACTCCTATAAGGCTACCGCAATCGATTTTGAATGCAATGCATTTGTATACGGCCTTATATGGTATTCTGACTAGACGTCGTCCCGCATTGGCATGTGCTCCTCGTAAACCTTCCACCGAGGCATTTATAAGGAATTGTTGCACGCATGAAAATGGTTTATGCATATCTGTCCCCAGTATTAATGAGTGCGTGAGCTATACGTGTTATGTGTTTGAACTGGTACTACCAGTAAAACCTGCACCTTGTAAACATAGGCAGTGTAAACGTAGTTCTAATTTTAAATCTGTTTATGGTTACTAGAACTACGAGTGTTTTGTGTTCGAGAAGTGCTGCCATCTAGTTTCATATTGGAATTAAAAGTGGCGGATGACCGAATTTTCGTTATCGTCGAAGTGATGAGTTGAAATACCCACTCTCTGTGGAGATTTTCATAGTGCTGCCATCTGTCTATCGAATTCGAAGTGGAAGTGGCATGCCAAGTGGAAAGGTTGTAAAGTGTATAGATTTTTTTGTAATAATTTTTGTGTTTTCTTGGTCTAAATCATCCTGCTGTCTATGTAGCGCAGGGAGAAGGTTCTTAACCAGGTGTCCATGGACCCCTGGGGGTTCCTGCAACGTCTCCAGATCGTCCGCGAGAAAGCAATTCATTATTTTTTTATAGTACAGGTTGTCCCACAAATTTAATATCGTGTAACTGCCCTCTATCGAAAAAAAATTTTTATCTGAATTTTTTCTTTTACAAAAAAGAATCCCTTTCTTAAGAATAACCTTTTCGCAAACTGCAATTTACCAATTTCTTCAATTTTTACGAATTTTCAAACTATTTACGCATTTATGGGACACCCTATACTTGATGTTATTCAGAAAAAGTGTCCATGGCATTCATTTTGTTGTTGGAATGGGTCCCGTAGATTGGAAAAGGTTAAAAACTACAGGTGTATAGCAAGAAAAGGAGATACCGGCTGGTAGTCGTTCCTCCGTGGGTGGCTGAAGTTGGTTTTCTGTGGTTCTCAACTTCGAGGTGCGAATGCGAGCTGATATTCCCTTTAAAAAGCTCGCAACAGGCCTACAAGGGTGCAATTATTCAGCATTTCACTCATAGTTAAAAAAATTGATGATGACGCAATACTTGAACGGCCCCTAAGTACCAGTCACAGGTACAGACTCTGATCTCCCCGAAGAGCAGAACTTCAACGTGATATTTATATAACATAAATAATTCAACCATTCGTCATCTTTACTTCATAATATAGAAGACAGATGGCACCACCGGCAAGAGCACGACACAAACACAGCTTTGACAACATAAATACGTTAGGGCCATACGTCTACAAACACTCACACAAAACGTTCCGATATGTATCGATTCGATAGAAATTCCGCAGAGGAATATGCACGAGTTGCATGTATGGTTAAATAGTGGTGGTAGTAGTAGGAGTAGTAGTCACAGATATATACAGTCAGGGTCAGTCTTAGAAAATAGTCCTAGGCTAATAATATTTTGCCGCCCTTAAGATACGACCATCTGAAAAGATTTTTCTTTCTTTGCCTTCATTACCTCGATACAGTGGTTCCCAAAGTGTTGGTCATGACCACCATTGGAAACGGGGGGGGGGGGAACGTAGTTGATTTGAGACGTCGGGAGATAATTTCCTAAATAAAAACGTCCTGTTCAAAGTAAATATATCAAATCAAATTAATAGCTCTTCTTTGAAGCAGGAGGGTGATCCCATAGCGCCGCCTCTTTGCCTCATGCCTGGCACCGGCCCTGTCGACAGTTAGGGGTCATTCAAGTATTACGTTAGCATCGGGGGGGGAGGGGGGTTTCGGATTTGCTGACTTTTGATGACAACGGGGGAGGGGGTTTGAAGGTTGCTCACGTCATCAACCACCTCTTTTTTTGAAGATATGAAATATTCTAAGCTGTTGACGAAATTTTCCTGACAGGGAGGGGGTGGACGTGCTGACTTTTGCTGACAAGGGGGGAGGGGGGTCAAAAATTGCTGAAAATCTGCTTACGTAATACTTGAATGGCACTTTATGAGACATCGCCTGTAGAGCCATGTCACCATCAACGTTTTTGAACAGTTTGAAACTGAGTACGGTCTTAAAAAAAGTCACTGTCTCATCGTTAATATCTTTTTTTATTCACCTTTAAAGTTTTGTTTTCATCTGCCGGACACCCTGTGAATGTTGTCAAATTTTGCTAAATTTCTCTCGTTTATGTATTTTCAGACTTGCTAACAACGTCCTCAAGAGCATCATTCAATCGATGGACGTGGTTCCGTTTCTTGTTAAAAACCACTTCGATGTGTTGGCAAAAGATTACTGTAAAAAATAGAAAACAAATCAGTTTCGTTTCTGAAATAAATTGAAAAATTTGTGATTTGACGTTGACTTGTTCATTACTGAGTTGTTTCCCCTTTGACAAGTTGACATCATCTATCAGATCGTCCACCACGAAAATCTATACTCGTTTGCTGTCTAATGAAATACGCTAGCATCAAAGGGAGGAAATTGGAGATTGGACCCTAGTTCCTAGGAGTGATGATCAATGAAAGCATGTCGGTCGTTTTACGACACTGTGCCATGATATATGTTTCCAGTAACGCGAAGTTGTTTTTTTTATTTTCACTATAATATAAAAAGGTTCGAGTCCTTCCATGTCTGACATTCAGTCGTCAATCGTAGGATTTAAAATGAAAACATCTCTTCATAAACACCAAAGTTTTCACAAAAAACAATGCCATTGTCATTTATTACTGTAAAACTATATTATAACGACATCACAGATTAAATTAGATTATGCCGTATTTTTAGTGAAGTTATTTTACCTCAGTTATGCGAATCACCGGCTGAAGCATCACGAACGTCCCGGACATAGCAGAGATTGAAGAAAGGTCCAGGTTCGATTACTCGTGTCGGACTGACGTGCAGCTCCTTCTATAGACGGAGACTTGAACTAATTTTTTTTCTGCACCAGAGAAGGAACTCCTTCGTTTTAGACCGTTTCATCTCTTTAATAACACCTTTTCTATGGTTAAATGTCTCGCGCTCGCCATGTACAGATCCGAAAACTCTTTCGAAGCTATCAACCGTTCTTCTCCATGTCTCCGATGGCACTAGAGAAAAACCCCCCTTCGGCCAACCAGAAATTTATCCGAAAATTGTTTTTAGTTGTTGCAGTCACAGAACAACTCATGTATTTGTCACTGATTTACACAAGAATCTCAAACAATACAATAAAAATACCACCTGCTCATATCAGTGGTTTCTAGAACAACATCATGAACGAGAGATCACTCACATAAAACAGTAAAAAATAACGGACTAAAATTTTAAATAATCCTCTTCAATACAATTTTGTAAGCTAATGTGGTCTGCGAGTCACACAGTAGCTCCAAGACCACACCCACTGTGCCAAGGCGGCAAGCTCAACATGAAAGAGAAGAAACAGCCCTTAACATATAGCCTTTTAAAAAAGTCTGTGTACACACGGCTGCCGCAACTAATGTTTTCTGTGCAGATTTTTATGTTATCCCCGACGGGCCTGGGATGTAGATAGATAGATAGAACCGCTCACAGCCCCGGACTGATGCAAAGCACCTTACTGCCGTTACCTCAAAAGAGGCAGAGTTGTATCGGAAAAGTTAGCAAAGATTTATAGTGGTGGCTCCCCTTGCCCCGTGCTCGCAAGTTTTGAATTACTCGCGTCGTTCTCCCCATGAAGCCATCAACTCAATGCAACATATAAGCCATTTGACAAAAATGGGTGACTGAATCCTGGGATGTATAAGCTCACCTCAAGTTAGGAACTGCTGCTCTATATAACGTAACTTTCTCAATTGTGGAACAACAAAAACATATTGGCACCCATATCTACCCGTGTCGTATACAGACAGAAATGCTGATTGTAAATGATTCTGCAACAGGGATTGGGCTATCCAATTTCGAGGATGCACAAACAACAGAATGCGGTGGTGACACACCCTGTGGTTAATTGCCAAAAAAGTCACCCCACCACGTCAATCTCTACAGAAAATGCTTTGACAACCCTGGAGAGAGAAAGGCGGAATATTTCCCCTTTCATCCTCCCCCCCCCCCTGCATGGTAGGCGTCAGATCCCTCTGAAACTCCACGGAAAACATCGAAAAAAAAAAAGATGTCTCTGTTCCGAATAAGAATTAACTGTCAGTTATTTGGGTAATCAGTGGTTTAATCCAAAGCAAATAAAAGGATTAGTTTCTCAACAATGTTGAAGACCACTAGGACATTATCACTTCGACCCATTGCATTTCTAATACGATAAAAATTTTCCATTATCGCTAATAAACAAGGCCGCCCTTACCAGCCGCGGAGCCCAGTGCGTGTATAATAGCGGGGACTAGAGCATGACCTCCTATATAACCGTTATATAGGAGGTCGTAGCAAAAGAGGCGTCTTAGTAATTTCGGGGGCCCTTTAGACTCTCTCCCATAGAAGATAATTTATATATTCTACGGGAGAGAGGAATTTTTTCGGCGCACCCAAAAATCCATGCTTTTTTACGAAATATTCAGGAACGTTTAAAAGTATCGATACACACACACACACACACACAAAATATATAGGCACAATAAAATGTAAATTAAGAGATACTAACCCCCGGCCCGGCAAACATGAAGTTCGCCATAAAATGTAAATTAACAAAAACCAGTGCCGTCTTAACGCGTGGGCCCACCCAGGCACGCCCCAGGGGACTCAAGAGAGGAGGGGGCCCTCAGAAAAATCAGAGGTAATTGAATTTTTCGAGAATTCACTAGGCAGTGCCTCAGAAAAATGACTTGGCCCGGGGGGGGGGGCCCACGATGCAATCTTAAGACGGACTTGACGACAACAAAATTAATCAAAATTTCGAACTAGATAAAATTTTAAAATTATAAAGGACACATAATTACAAAATGAATTAAAATTATAATCTAATGAAAGAAATTATCGGAGAACTGATGAAAATTCAGAATCGAGGAATCGAAAATGAGCAAAATATCTCACAGAGATATTTCCAGCAGCCATGGCCCCCACGTCCTGGAGCAGGGCCCCTAGGCTGGGATCTTTTGCGGGCCACCTGACAAGACTTTCACGGGGGCCCCTTTATGATGACTTTATAGCGTGAAAAAACAAAAAAATTGTGAAAATTGTCCCGGGGCCCCAGGCTGGAGCCTTGTCAGCCCACCCCTTGTGGGGGCCATGCCAGCAGACATGAAAAAATTCAGAATTTATAAAAGAAATGATTATTTCCTTGCGGGGCCAACACCACACTAAATATATTTCTAGTGTGGTGCTGACGGGGCCCGGTGCGACCACAACTGTAGCACGCACGCACACACCCACACATGCACACCTTAGGGTGGCTGTGCTAATAAATAATGGATAACTACAGAATATTCATAATTTTTTTTGGAAAAATATGCATCATTTTCTGTAGTCTAATGTAATATTAGACTACCACTGAATCACACATGCACATCGTAAACATTTTTCTAAGGAACTTCTAACGAATTGGTGCATGTCGGAATGTGCCGTGTTTATATACACAGACATATATTTGTTGTTTGCCTTGCGTGAAGTTTGTTCCGTAAGAATGCCTGTTCCAAGTTTTAAAATGCTGCCTGTCTTCCGGAACTCGGAAGAAGACAGACAACAACTCGTCAGGATATTTTGTCCCATGGGCGGCGATATTCCCCCCCCCCCCAGAGTCAAAGGTGGAGTCGACTGATCTAATGTATATATATGAATTGACATCATCATCATCATCATCGCGTGCTTTCCCCCCCCCCCCCCAGACTTCTAAGTCTATCTCCGCCTATGTTTTGCCCGCACGTATTGTGGGTGAATTTTAAATCTCGGGGACCTGGTCTATTTCTTCTGTGGGTTTTTGTATCACCTGCTGCTTTTTTCCCGGGAGAGATTGGAATAAAAATAAATATTTTTAAAATTGTTTTTTTTTTACTGATAATAGATGGCGCATAGATGCGTGGAGAGAACTGACATTTGGGATTTGGAATTTTGAAAAAAAATCCTCCCCAAACTTATCTTCGATAAAAAAAGAGGATTTTTCTGAATTTATAGGTAGTAAAATCATCGGTAGGTAATTTTGTGGGGTTCATTTCCAGTTTACATTGAGATTATTAATAAACTTCTTTCAGAATCTTTGTAGTGCTGCCATCTAGGAGTGAATTTCGATATTCTGAAAAAAAATGATGCTAGCGAAGTGATTAGAGAGAAAATTCGATTTTATAAATTTTGTGTTCCGATTTTATAAATAACTAGCTATAATAGCCGGCGCTGCCCGGGTTTTCTTCAATTGCTGGGAGGATTGATAAAGTGACATACACTTTTAAAAGCATATCATTCTGTGTGGTAATGATATAACATTTACACACTTGTAGAAAGGATACGCTTGTAAAACATTGTAAAGGCATATGCACGTCCGAAACGCATTGGTAGGGAGCCACGGTAAACATTCCAAAAGTGATTATCGAGGCCCAGAAACCATTGTTGCCCGACAATTTTTCTCCCATTTCGGGCATTTGCCCAGGTCTGACAAATATTTAAAGTATCCTATCGTTCAATCCGGGTGCTGTTTCATATATATATATATATATATATGAAAAATTTGGCGACGATATAAATCTAAAGTTGTAGATTTGTATAGAGAACATACACACAGAAAATCAATTTTATGTATATAGATGTGAGGCGCTATGGTAATTTGCGCCGACCATGGAAAGAAATTGAAAAAAATGAAATTTCAATAATAGGTTAAAGGGGGGAATGAACCTATTTTTAGAAGAGTTGATTACACCTATTTTTGGTGTAAAATTCATTTATTTTAGCATTAAAATATTTTTGCACTGGGCCCAGAGTTTGGTTACAAAGTTATCTATTCCGCACCATAAACGATGCGCAAGATACGCATTCCGTTCCAACTTGCGGCTGTGTTGATTGTTCGCTGGATTCAAAGTGACTACTAAATATTGAAAAATAATTTGATTTCATTCATTATCATCGATTACGGAAACTAAAGTGCATACACTAACAAAATCGGGACATATGGTCAACATAGGGGTGTTTGATCAAATTTTTGTTGAATAGTTGGTAGTGCTTCAAAAAGTTCGGCAACAACTGCTTTAGAATATTTGGCAGGTTAATTTAATGGCCAGGTATGCTATATTCACTGCGCATGTGCAAGTATCGAAAATTTCATATGACCAGCTCTCTAGGATGCCTTTCCCTAATTTCTATCCACTAAGAAAGAAGGTTTATCTATACGAAATGTCTCTTTATTTCCTTCAAAATTTTCCAATTTTTTTTTGTATTTATTATTTATTTCTTTTCTGTATTTAATTTTCAATTAAAAGTTGAATATTTTTTTTAAATCGATAAGTTCTCGTGCAAATGCCCGCTCAACTGCCGAGATATGACCGTTGAATACCTCACCTTTTTTTGAAATATGGCCAAGAGGTGGACACTTTGAAAAAAATATTTTTTCATATTTTCAATTTAGATTATACCGTCGATTATTATTTTTTTCTTTTCAACAAATCTTCGAAGTATTTTTTAACATTATCTGATTTTTAGAATTTAGCAGACAGTCTCAGCAAAAAATCATTGAAGCATAGCATGACTAATTACCCTTACTTACCGTATTATAATAAAGCACTGTAGTCAACCGAGTATATTGAATAATTCGATGGACGTAAAAAAAAATATAATTTTTAAATCACTAATCGTTCTGGGAAAAACTAATTGATTCAAACTAACTAAATTTTGCCACCACGGTTTAAACTGAAAAATAAATTTATCATTTTACAGACTTGTGGATTATTCGACGAGTTCTAACCTATGGAATATCACCAAAGTGTGCGGTATTTTAATATTACGATTCAATCAGAAGGCTAAGAACCAGAGCTGTGCAATGCGTGTGGCCGCACAGGATGACCGAAACTATAAGGGGGGCACCACAAATCATGAGTAATGGGGACGGGGAAGCGAATTTGCAGCGTTTTCACCAACGTTCTCTGATGTTAGTAATGCTACACACCGTGTTCCGTGTTTAAACGAACGAATATTGCCAGTGTCGATTCTCGATTTCCTATTTATTTATCGGGTGTTTCCTAGTACTACATGTCGACTGGTCAGTCGATGAAGTCGGGATAACGAACAATGAACGAACGAATCTACATCATCCACTATTTTTATGGTTCGGTTCAGTGATTCGTGCATAAGGGATAATATTTTGCGTATATGATACGAGCGCGTCCATCTGATTTAACGTGTTGACCCAGTTGTGCGTATAGTGTGCATAATATAAGTACCACACAATCGTTCACAACAAATGAGCACAACATGAGCATTCTTCTGAACGCATAAGAAAAAATTAGGGCTGGTCCGATTAATCGATTAATCGGATCGGCTAATCGATCAACTGTTAAACGCAGTTAAAAATTTTAGTTGAGTTAGTCGACTCGATCCATTCAATTGATCGAGTCGATTCGATTCGATTAAAATTTGCCGATAAAGTTTGTAATTAAACTTGATTTATTTCACGAAGCGAATTTTTGATGTCTTAAATTATGTTTCCTATATATACATAACATTTTTCCCACACACAACACTTACACTCACATACTTTTCCACTTTACATCAAACTCAAATTTCCAATGGAAGATCCCAGCTCGTACGGAGTGAACAAGGGTGCATTAATAAGACGCTCGTTACCTTCTACAAAAGTCCCATTTCAGTAAGACATAGCATTTTAGATGAGTGATCATATTTAAAAACATTTGAATGAATGTATTAATCAAATTTTTTTGGCATTTGGGAAATACATGGCGATTTAATGAAAATTGGTGATACAAAGGTGTGGCCTTTGTATTTGTATTTGGGAAGCATCAGCTCCTCTCCCAACAAGTATTATCCGGCAACAGTTTCTAGGAAACAAGTAACAGTATTAAGATTAGAAGTAGTTTCGAAATCAGTGATTAACGTAAAGTAACTGATTTAAATGACAAAATTCCCAAGTGTAGAAACTACAAGATTTGACAAATAACGTTCAGCATCTTAAATTGCCTCACACGGGCAGCCTCGATTTCTTTTAATTCATCCTTATATATCTTTAAAACTAACGAATTAGCTATATCAAATGAATAAAAAAATATTTTAATAGCAGCAGAGTTAATATTATATATAGTTATTACTAAAACAATTAGATTACATTCGATTAATCAATCAAAAAATTTCGATTAACCAAATTTTAATCGATTCCCAGCCCTAGAAAAACTGAGGAACGTGCTACGAGAGAGAAAGCTGCTGCATTGTTAGATCCCACACTCTTCCAGAGCTGCCTTCAGGGTTGCCATAAGACAGGTCCCGACGCACCAGGCCCCGCACTTATGGAAATAATAACTTTTTCGTATAAATTCTGAACTTTTATCAATTCTGGAATTTCATCTACTTCATCTCTTTCATTTATTCTTAATTTTCATGGGTGCTAAAATTATTTGTCAACTATTTTTTTTTTTTGTTTCAATTCATTGATTCTGAATTTCCAGTATAGTATGCCCATACTGAGTTGGCCTCTGACCTTGACGCGCGAACGGAGGGTTCATTTTCCAAAGCGGGGAGGAGAAAACTCGCTAAAATAGCACAAAAGACGCGAACGGAAAATACCAACCTGCTCCTTTTCCCTGCGACCTTTTTACCGGAAGAAGAAAAATGGACTCATCCATCGTGACGTTTCATGACGTAGACAGAGGCCAACTCAGCGTGGGTGAACAATACTTCTCAGACAATTTCTTTCCCCAGTAGGTCCATGCTTTTGGAAGTAGGTTGATTGGTTTTGGAATTATTTCTTTCATCAACTTAAAATTTTATTATTAGTTTCAAAATTTTCATTAATTATTTTGGGGATTTACATTTGACTGTATCTATATTTTTATTATGGGTATTTTTTAGCATTCCTGCAGATTATGTAAATAATGTATGAATTACATTATTTACATAACCCTGCTATTTAATTACCCCGCTATTATTTTTGCTCCGGGTCTCGCGTCCAATAAGGGTGGCCCTGTGCTCTTCTACATCATTTTCCTGTTTATTTCGACTCTGCAGGTTCCGAACTCAAATCAAATAGCATTCGATGACAAAACTGAATATATTTAAGTGAATTAATTCAGTACTTATTTCTTGAAACTTCAATAGAATTACATTTTAACCGAAATTGTGAATTAGAATGAATGGTGACGTCAGTTGAATGAATGAATCCACCCCTCGGGCATTTCGGAAGAATCCTGTCTTTTCATTGAACTTATATTCAAACATAATTACTTCGAGAAATTTTTTACCTTGGCTTTTTCTTTGTAATCACGTAATAAAATTAAAATCTATTCAGATTGCTTATTCCTTTTAGGAATATCTTCTTCGCAGTCGAATAGCGCATGAACTAACTACCTAGCTTCCTAGGCATGTACTAGTTTTATTATTTTTTAATCTTTCATTGCCCCAGAAAATGTCTATGGTTCTGAAGTTCATGAATTTAGTACGTAATTCGTATGGTGCTTGATGTCAGCTGTAAATGCATGTAATACGTGTGCATCTCTTTCCCATACACTGTATACGTTTTTTTTGACGCGAATACATATTTTAAATCATCGTACCAAAAAGTTGCGTAACGAAATGTTTTAAACGCTCATATCTCAGAAAGTTCTCAAAGCAAATCGAAACCAACAATCAGATGTGTGGATATTATCTCATACAGGTATTACAAATACCAATCCGGTGATCTTCTCTGGTTTCAATACCTCTTTTCGTCCGGGCACCAGGCTTACTGCCCTGATTCGCAACGAATTTTTTTTCCGCAGCCTTCGGATGTATAATATGAACATAGATCTTGTTGGAAAAAAAAAAAAAATACACAATACCTTATTCTACTTCACCACACACCAACTCCGGTCATATACCACCATTCGGCAGTTTCCAACCAGTGGAGCCCCATCTATCGGTAGGCTGCTAATGTTCCTTTGCCCGGATTCGAACCCATGGACCTTGATTGTAACTTTCATAGGGAAAGACGAGCCACTGCGCCACAATACCCTAAGTTCAATTATCACGCTATAACTCCCGTTTACATAATTGTGCAACATTGCGGTAGCATTGGGAATTCTGGCACCCGCATGACGACTTTTTTCGGAGGAAATATTTACACCCTCTGCTATGAGGATTTTCGCATTGCCTATTCATTACCGTAATCCTTCGCGAATTTTTCCCTATTGCGGAATAAAAGAACTGGATTTTTCATTTCCCATGTAAACGGGGCTAATACAGTCAAACCTCGTTAGTGCGTCACCCGGTTAACGCGTCACTCCGCTTACCGGGTCACTTTTTGGAAGTCCCAATTGTCCTCTGGTAGGAATTGGCACAGCTATGGCTTACTCCGTTTAACGAGTCACTCCGCTTACTAAGTCATATTTTTGCTCTCCCAAGAGTGACTCATTAACGAGGTTTGACTGTATTCCTTATTGCACTGTAACAGGGTACAAAAGACGTATTCACGTGTAAACTTGCCTCTTCTAATTTTTTAATCGATATCAAGATGATAACCTTTATAAGTGGAAACCTGTCTGACCTGGGATTACACTATAAAAGTTTGATACAATTTATTTTATAAAATTTCAAAAATGCAACCAATAAGCTACATTCCCTCGAATGTAACTAATAGGCTTATTGGCTGTTTATTTGAAGTTTCGTAAAATAACTTTTATTATACTTTTATAGTGTAATCCCGGCTTAAAAATGTATTATTATTTCCTTTCTTCACGTTCCGTTCGTTCAGGTTTCATTATATAATACATTCGAAAAAAAAAAGGGTTTGATAGAAACAGAGAAATGGACTCGAATTCTAAATCACCAACGAAATGGTGATCGCGGCAGTCAGACACACTACCAGTACTGAACATTAGTACAATCACCCCATATAGTAAATCTGTTAGAGAATAGAGAAATAATAAAAAAAATTCAGAAAGAATACATATTCGTACGCTATCTATACGTCATTTTAAGAACTTCATGTTAAAAAATATCTGAAAAACAAAATCGGATCATCTCAGGATGATTGAGCACGCTGCTACGTTCATCATCCTTGGATGAGGGGAGCACGCTGAGGGTTGAAATTTGTCCAGAATTTCCGGGGATAACAGATCTCAAATGTAAAATTCTTTCAATTTCGAACACCAGTGTATGATACGTAATGCAAAAATAGTGAGAACGCGAATAATTTTGAAACGTTTTCTCACCGAATTGCCTCTTTACCATTTGAAACTCAGTCACCTCAGATTGCAACTCAAATGCTGAAGAAAGATCTCTCATCTGCATATGAAAAGAAATCACGTAAGATTCTTACAAGGGTTCGTACTCGAAGCTTTATAATAACTTACGTCAGCGAAAATTGCGCAAATTTTTAACTACGCGCCCGATTTTGTGAGAACGTTTCTCGAACTTAATAATACGAAAGTTAAAAATGGGGGTCAAATTGTTTACTCTCAGTAATTACCCCCCCCCCCCCACTTCTTTCTGAAGAAAGGGATTTTTTTTACGCAACGGGTTCGAATGATTTGTACATGTTCATGCAAATTGGATACTAGTGAGTGGCTGTCACTTTTGTATTCGGGCTGCGATAAAACTTTTTTCGACATCGATCTTGAGCGCCGCGATTCGGGAATTTACGGCCGCACAGGGCAATATTTCTTGTACGTCGCACGCAAAACCTCGTGAGCGTAAATCTCGGTGTCACGAATGGGGGACATCATGTATGTCTTCAGACAGATAGTGCTAAGCTCTAAGAGGTAAAGAGAGGTTCTTAAATCGATTTCATGGACAGTATAAAGGATGCGATAATGAATATTCCTACCTCGGGGGGGGACATTTTATATTAGTTTTGCAATCGTTTTGTCACCGCGAATCAATTCACGCGTTCATCTCGTAAACCTCAAAAGAGTCGGGAATCGGTCGAAATTGTGGAGAAAGAGTGAAATCCTATACTCAAAGATCGGACAAACACCACTGATTACTAGTCTTTTATTTACGCCTTATTTTAGTATGTTTCGACAAGCTTATTCTGCAGTCTGAATGTTTCATTGTAGAATGTAAGCAAGGCCGTCTTAACGCATGAGCTCATCCGCGCGTAGCTGGAGGGTTTTAGGCCGGAATTAAACTATATAAAAGTCTCATAAAAGTTCATTTATAGAACTTGAAAAATGCAACCAATAAGGGCATCGGTTGCATTTGGTCGAATGTAACAGATAACCTTATTGGTTGAATTTTTCAAGTTTTATAAATGAATTTTTGTGAAATTTTTATAGCAATCCCGGCCTAAGGTGCATTGAGGGATGAGGACTGATAATATATATAAAATTTGGTTCAGTGAAACCTGTTACCTTTGACTAAAAGTCAGAAATGAAAGCGCCATCTACCGGTGGTCACCTCAGGTTCGGTAGTAAAGAACTTTTTTACCCATTGAGCCCTCAGATCTAACGGCAGATTTCATGGTGTTATAGCATCTTGCCACTCGGGCACACCTGCGCCTACTAGTTCATATACTTTCTCTTGGAAAATAGTAATTAGATCTTATTATCATGACGCCCGTCTGCACTTGAGGGTCCCGGGTGGGCACATGCGGTAAGACGGCACCTATTTTCATTGGATGGTTTTGAATGGAACCATCATTCTGTAACACAGAATATCTACAATACTGTTCTTTCGCTATATCGTGGACACCTCTCTATAGCTTGAATGGATTTAAATGTAGAAACATAGGTTCTAATTAAGACAGATTTTAGTTCACTACGATTTTTGAGAGTAAGAAAAATTGCTATGAGAGTAAGATATTAAAAATGATTAAATTGATTAAAACTTTTAAATGAATATTGTGTACTTGGCTGTGTGGTTCCTGCTACTTCACCAAGCACTAACTCTGGCCATATCGCTATATACTGCCATTAATGAGATTGGGAATGAAGGCACTGTCTATTGGTGGTCGCCTCAAGTTCGTTAGGGGAAATCCTCCTCGGGTTCGAACTCAGGATCTTGACAGCAACCTCCACGGTGGTAAACGCGCATCTTACCACCACGCCACTCGGGCGAAGCCTGCAGTTCCTACAGGCACTCAGTTGTGGTTTGTTTTCTCCAGTTCTCCATTTTGGAGTCTGAATGTAAGCCAGTCTCATATCCGAAAGTCTCTCCACAGACAGCAGGCGTCTGCAATACTTACAAAACAAAAAAAATTCATCCACTTTCGCTAAAAAGTAAAAGATTGGTGGCAACACTTCGAACGCATGGTGGTTATACACTCACAAATATATTAGGGGTACATGCATACAATATACATATATGTTACGGTAAATGTGATAAATGCGGTTATTGAGCATAATCGCCGAGCATTTTTGATAAGCTCGATAAATTTCCCTAAATTAATCACTTTTACCAACGATTATGCAGAGTTACCGAAGCGTCGCGTCTTTGGTAAACATGATAAATCGTACTATATGGTGTACACTATATATAATAATTATTATATATTATAATTCATACATGTATTGTATCATTATATCGGGGTACGACTATGTTCATCACATATACCAGACTCATTTGGAATTTGTTTTTTCATACTTATCAAATTCACTAATTACACTATGGTATTATGCGTAATCGTAGATAAAGGCAATAAATTTCAAGTATTTCAACGACGCTTGGGTACTATGCATATTCGACGGTAAAAGTAATTAATTTATCAAGTTTACCGAGGCGATTGATAAGAATATAAAATATCATATTTACCGTAACACACATACACACACACATTACATACATACATATTCCACCGAAGAATGATTATGAAAATCCTGTGTGATTCAGTAGTGAGTGTACATCAAGCGAAGTTAATAAGGCAATGATGGATATCGACAGTTAGGAATGGTAACGTGCAAATATTCATAGGAAAATGTATTGTTCGAAAAAAAAAAACCCCCTTCAGATTTCAGAGCATTGTTTCGGGCTTCTAAATTAAATTAGGGCAAGCTTCTCATTGCAGCATAGTGCAGATATCGTATCAATATTATATTATTAGACACTTGTGACCCAAAACATTTTTTTTTAAAGTTATCTCTGTCTATAACGCCAGTTTCAACGCAGGAACGGAAGCTGACCCTCTTCGGGAGGTTTTGCGTGCAGACAAAAATTATTTGAAACATTGATATACTATATTGCGTATAATCACTTCCTGAGAGCGATCAACTGACTTAGTTATTTTTTTGCATCTCCAGTGGTTGCTGTTATTTACTTTTCCGTAAAGTGACTAGACGTCCCGATTGAAAGGCCTGTCCCGGCAGATTATAATAATGTAAAATTTGGTCATAATAAGTATACAAAATTTGGCAATTTTTGGCGAAAATTAACTGGATATCAGTTTCTTCCGATATCAATCTGGTCGCCCTACTTATTCGTGTGCATGACTTCCACTAGATACAGGGTGTCCCATAAATTCGTAAATAATTTAAAAATTGATGGAATTGGTATATTTGAATGCGGTTTGCGAAAAAGTTACTCTTACGAAGGTGGATTTTTTTGGTACCGAAAAAATTGCTATTCTAATTTTTGTCGAGAGATAACGCTGTACGAAAGAAAATCACTGTAAACGTGCAAATCAGAGTCCTATAAAATACAGGGTGTACGATTAGGGGCCATTCAAGTATTATGTAAGCAGATTTTCAGCCATTTTCGACCTCCTCCCCCTCTTCTCAGTAAAAGTCAGCAAAACACTGACCCCCCCCCCCTCCTCCCTGTCAACATAATTTTGTCAGCAGCTTAGAATATTTCATATCTTCAAAAAGGGGTGGTTGAAGACCTAAGCAACCTTCAAACCCCACTGGTCATCAAAAGTCAGCAAATCCGAAATCCCCTCCCCCACCCCCTCGATGCTGACGCAATACTTGAATGACCCCTTAACAGCTCGTTTCTGAAATTCCTGTTACTGGAGCTCACATTAGGTTTACATTGTGATGTCGACATTGGGGGATAAAGAAATATTGGTGAAGTTGTGGTTTACCTCAGTCACGAATCACCGGCTGAAGCATTACGAAACGTTCCGGACACAGAAGAGATTGAAGAAAAGGTCGTCCACAACTCTGAGATTTGCTTTCTTTCAGCGCACTCTATCGCCAAATATTTGAACAAAAAAATTCCCTTTGTTATGAGAACAACTTTTTCGCAAACCACATTCAAATATGTATACCGATTCCTTCAATTTTTATTAATTCTTAAACACTTTACGAATTTTTATGGAACACCCGGTCTTGTTAAAACGCACGTTCTTTTGTTTCATTCTTCACTGAGGTCCTTTATTGCTGAGATTTCGATTAGTGAAAGCTCAATTGTATTTGTTATAGGAACAATGAGATAAAATATTAATTTCGTTCATTTTTTTATGATATTTTCAAATGTTTGAATTAATTTAAAATGATATTGCCTTTATTCTCAGCCTGCCTTATTGCGTATCGGGAAAAGATACGAATCTCTTTGATATCAAATTCATGATCCTTGTGATCATCGACATGGAAAACGCATTTTTGAATGAATGCTAGAGGCAATGGACGACGATTGATTAAAAATTCGCTCCAGGTTTTAATATCCCGATACCGGATTTCGCGTCATCATGTTTTCATATATTCCGTCAATATGAGTTTTCTATTAATCCATCAGAGACTTTCTTTCCATTGGAGAGCAAAAGACATATTTTCGAAACTAAAGGTTTTTTTTTCTGGCAATACTTTGAATTGAACTTTTTAAGTTATTGCCGATAAACCCGAAGGGGTAACGTAATTTCCTGTGTGTTGAATCCACTGTGATATATAATCCGCATATGAAAATTTTATTCATCAACGATGTACGGAATGAAGGGGGTCGTTCGTCGCGTTTTCGTAGAGAAAATGCACATTTTCAAAAAGGTATTTTTGCGAATTGATTTTTTGAATATTTATTTCTATTCCAACGTCTTAAGACGGACTTCCAAAGGTTGAGAACCACTGCTCTATGCCTTCCTTTCCAAGCAGTGATGGATTAATGCAATTTTTTGAGTGGGGCGGTTGATTGGAAGATAAAACAAACCAGGGGGAGAGTAGGATAACCTCCAGAGAAATTGTGTTTTGTTGTCCGGGGGGGGGGCAGTCACCACCCCCGCCCCTCTTTAACACGTCAATACCTCCACCCTTGCGTACGTTTGTGCAGACAGGCGGCCAAATCTCAATTATGTTTTCAGAAATTTGCTTGAATCTCAATCAATGGGAAAAAAAGCGAAACGGAATATATATTAAAGCTAATGATTTTAATCGATGCATCGATTCGGAAAAGAACGAGAATTCTCTTCGGAGAAATGTCTTCTCCCCTTTCTCTTCCAAGTGTAATGATGGTAATAATAAGAATAATAATGTCAATCCCTTCTTCTTGACCCGGACCATTGAGTAGAATCGAACCAGCTTCGAGAATCGAAAGGGTTAAAAGAATGCTTTCGCCATACAAAGGCGTGGCGACCTGTTTTCCCAAAAGAGTATTCATTCGCGATCTTGAACTGTTAAAATGGAGGGAGGGTTAAGATTTTCACCTTTTTTTCTTTTTTACAGAAACGGCTCTTCGAATGCAATATCTATCATAACAGAAATAAGATTTTGAAGGTTGAATCAGTGATGATTACACTTAATGGAGCCAATGAAAATGTTATAAGCCAGCCAATATTCATTAAGCCAAATTAAAGAACGAACGTCCCATGAATAAAATCGCTCTAGTTGGTCTCAATCCGACAGGCCGATGGAACAAATGATCTTCGCAGGCTTAACTCCGATGCGTATAATCATAACCTAGATATCTTAAAAGAAAAACACATGAGCTGTAAATTACTCAAATTCAGAGTAAGACTCCCTGGGACAATTAATTCATAGTAATAATCGCGATGTATCGAACATTTTGCTACCCTTTCGGTAGGGCAAGATCTGAACGACCGTTAAGTGTGCGGTCGGTATACAGGCCATAAAATAATAAAGGTCGTTAAAACGGGATTAAATATA
The DNA here is from genome assembly GCF_987345545.1 of Pholcus phalangioides. Lineage (NCBI taxonomy): Eukaryota > Metazoa > Arthropoda > Arachnida > Araneae > Pholcidae > Pholcus > Pholcus phalangioides. The sequence continues at coordinate 20,780,786 of NW_028301628.1, forward strand.
TTAACTATATGTTTATCATTTTGATTACAGCTGGTTAAGAAAGCCTTATATCCCGCAAGGGACAGAGCGGGGGCCATGTTTGGTGTTATGGTTAAGAAAGCCTAAGCCTAATGTTGAATCAATTTATAAATGTATATACAGCATTGGCCTCGCTCGTTAATAACAAATACTGTGCATGCACCTGCAAGTATGCAGTGATATCTCGGATAACGAAGATAATACGTTCCGGAATCACGTTCGCTACAAGAAATCTTCGTTAACCGAAACGTGATTCCCAGGTTTCCATGGAAAATCATTTAATTCGTTCCAGGTTCTGCCCAAAATTTAATGATAAGTGTTTTAAAACATCAAGGAGCGCTATGATACAGACAAAAACTGTCCGAAGGCTAAAATGAATATCTTCAAAATTGGGCACATGAGAATTTTTTCCCTTCATTGATTTACACTATGGGTCCCAGTTTTCTAATGTTTATTTCGTGTTGTTATGTCTCAAACAAGAGCTCAATCTTTTATAAATTTCCCTTCTTATACATAGTTCGTTACACCGTTAGGTGTAGTTTCAGACCTTTTACACGCAACTGCAGTAACCTGCAATCCAGCGGGAGGTGGGAATTGGGTTCGGTGTTTCGGTTTGACCTCTAGGTGGGATCGGATCCAGGGCTACATAGTATATGGCCCTGGATTGGAACAGTGTCACCATTCTGCAAAATTTCTAAGCAAACATTTCTGCACATTTCTAAAATCTTAGTGATAAGGACTGAAAATGCGATGATTGGAACAAACGCAGCTCTTTGCACTTTTCCGGGGCTAGAGTTCGTCCTGGATTGGAGTATGCCGTAAGATTTTGGAGAACATACTTATATAGAAGGACATAGATTTAGTTGAGGAAGTTCAGAGAAGAGCCACACGTGCTCTCGAAGGCGCACTGGCTTAAGGTATTGAACTGAATTTAATTGAACAAACCGAGCACACGCACAGCCAGGCTCTGTCACCAGGCTTAAGCTATACAGAGAGACTTGATTTGTTGAATATGTTTACATTGGGGGAGCGCAGGTGTCGGGGAGGCGATATGATTTAAGTGTTTAAAATTTTCAACAGGATGGATAGGATGGACCCATGAGTTATTAATACACCGACAATAGACTGCTCCGACAAGGGGGACACCAATATCGACTGGTACAAGGTATGAATGCGAGCTGGTCTCTCATTCGAAAAAGTCTCTCCGCAGAGAGCAGGCAGACCTTGAACATGATACTTTCAAGACACGATACTAAGTTCAACTGTACCTTGGCAAGTCAAAAAAGAACGAGAATGATTAATTTCACTGCACATACATATCCATAGGCGCACGCAGAATTTTTTTATCCTCTGGAGGTAGAGGGAAGGTGGAGTACGCTTTTTCCTGCAAAACAACACTATAATCTCGGCCAAAAAGGTCGTCGTCCCAATCCAATTGATTTTCATGCACTAGGCAAAGTGGAAATTATAAAAGTTACGCGAAAGCAGGGCTGTATAGCAGATGCAGTACAATTAAGCATTATTATTCAGTGGCTGTCTGTTGAAGTAGGTTTTCTGCTGTTTTTCCAACTTCGAGGCGCGATTGCGAGCTGATTTCCAAATTGAAAAAGTCGCTCTGCAGAAAGAAGGCAGACCCCTTCAACATAAAAATTTAAGCGTTCACCACCTTCACTCAAAAATATGGAAGTCAGGTGGCAGCACGCACCAGCAAGAACACGAAACAAGCACAACGGTAACATACGTTAAAGCCATACACACACACACACACACACACACACGCACATGCGCGCGTTCTTACACATGTACGAATTTGTTAGAAATTCCACAGAGCAATGTGCAGTAGGTGTTCGGTTAAGTATCAATATCGACTGGTAAGGGGCCATTCAAGTATTACATCAGCATCGAGGGGAGAGGGGGTTTCGGATTTGCCGACTTTTGATGTCAAGGCGAGGGGGGGGGGGGTTTGAAGGTTGCTCACGTCATCAACCACCCCTTTTTGAAGGTATGAAATATTCTAAACTGCTGACGAAATTTTGCTGACAGGGGGAGGGGGGTCCGTGTTTTGCTGACTTTTGCTGACAAGGTTGGGGGGGGGGGGTTAAAAATGGCTGAAAATCTGCTTACGTAATATTTGAATGGCCCCTAAGAGAAAATTCCAGGTTGTGGTGTTGCAGGGAATTTTTCTCTAATAGGGCTGTGGATAAATGAAACAGCTTACCTCTGGGTGTCGTGAATGTCACCGCAATTGACACGCTTAAAAAGAAATACGGCATTCATGTTGGGATAAATCGAGGAGCTAACCGTACTTAGGTAAGACAACCATACTTTTTTATGGGCAGTGTAAAAATTTTATCATAATATTGGTTTTCTATTGCTCTTATGGTCATTTTGCCTGTTAAGGCCTTTGTGTTTGCATTTGAGCCGATTCACAAGGTCATCTTAACTCCAGGGCATTGACCCGGGGCTCTCTTGCGCAATACGAGCTTGATATAACCGTGTACTACAATTAATATCAAACCGTGGGAGGTTGATAAAGTACTTCGCTGAAGGGTTCGTGTTGACATTAAGATGACACTGCGCATTCAAAATGAGGTTTTGATTATGTTGCCGGACGCGAAAATGACCTCTTTCGATGATTTTTAAAGATAGGTACTTTCCCGCCTCGGGTTGAGGTCAGTGGTTGTGTCCGTAATAAAGTGCTTTCTTTTATAATCTATGATTTTGACGTGATAACATCTTGGCGAACTGAAAATGAAATCTTTACGGTAAAAAGTCACAGTATAATAGATGAAGCCTTTAATGCCTGCTGATAAGAAGATGCAAGATCTCCTCTCGCATGCCAATGGCAATGTCATCGAGCATTTTCTCGAGGTGTAGGACTTTCGCAGCTTCATATACAAAGGAAACTCTTTAGACTTCAAATCGACAAATTTAACCCGCTTTATGAGTGTCTTCACAAATCGGGGTCAACGCTATTCAGCGAGGGTTTCACTAACACATAATGTTTCATTACGATTTCGTGCTACGTATAAGTTTAACGGTACTTTGGAAAAGAGATTTACACCTTGCCAAGAGAGGGAAAAACACATACGTTTGCCACAGCACAATAGCATAACCCCCCCCCCCCCCCGATCTCCTTGAGTGTCTACTTGAATGGCCCAATAATAACAAGAGTAACAGGAGTTGGTTTTTAAGCCTTTCTATGTTTACATGTCTGGTAGACTTTATTGGATTCTGCTTTATAAATATAGAGGCCATGTCATCGTCACACTCTCCCTCTAGTTTAAACGTTAATAAGTCTTTTATACCTCTAAATACAATGTGTTTGGTCATACCGGAATTCGTAACGGAAGATGTGTAAATCATGATAAAGATAAATATCCGTAGATACCATTGGTTTCTGTCTGCATCTTGTACGTACTTCCTTTTTCCTACGCTTTTCCCGTCCCTTCATGGTAAAAGTCCTTTTTTCAAGGTTTAGGATTTCCTGAGATACAGAATAACATGATTTCGTTACAGTTCCGTACTGCAGGTATGGAACCAATACTTGAAGACATATCGTATATACCAGTGGGAAATATTGCGATTAGGGCCATGCATATCCATACACACACGAGACGTTCCGGCATGTACCGATTCGTTAGAAATTCAGTTGAGGAATGTGTACCAGGTGCATGTACGGTTAAGTTGTAGTGTATGCGCATCTCTGGCAAAGCAAATGCGTTTTAGGAGCTACGCATACACACAATACGTTTCCCTGCACGTACCAATTCATTGGAAATTCCTATGGGGAATTTCCAATGAATTGATACATGATACGGAAAGTACGTTGGTACACGTATACGGTTAAGTAGTAGTAGTGTACGCGCACCAATGACGAAGACTTTTAATAACCATACACACACGGACCTACCACAACAAAGGCGATTTAATACCGTTACACCTCTAAAGAAATGGCTATGTCAGAATCAGCTATTGCAGATCGTAATTGTGAACTTTTATGTTGGTTTCATGCATTTGTGTATTCCAAGTGCTGTCATCTAACTGCTAAAGGCAAAACTGGCAGTGAATGAATACTCTTATGAGTGCAATTTAAATCTTTAAAAAAGGGAGAGAAATGATGCATGATGCTGCATCACAATAAGTGCAATTTAGTTCTGAACTTTTATTCAAAAATATACACCACCAACGAAAATACATCGAAACATATCTAATAAATATAAAACGCTTTTTTGTGCTAAAAGATATCAAATGAGATAAATCCTTTAGGCTTGCTGGAAAGACTCTTTTCAGTCCTTTGAGGTTACAGTGTTTGCATTATATACGTGTATGTATTTAAATATTATACCTATATTGGTTTTTTGAGTATTATATACTTTCGTTTGTGTTTGAATTTGCATATGTGTTTATATTCGTGAAATATAAACTATGGTGAGATGTGACAAAGTACTAATTAAACAGTGCCGACTGGTCCAACAAATGATACCAAATTTTTTTACAGTTAATTACCGTTGACGCGAATCCTAATTCATACATTACGATACCAAATAAAGTCACCAGTACCTTGTATGAACACAGGGACCGGCTCCGAAGAAACGTCTGATCTTTAGTTCTTTGAAGAACTTTATGGAAACTGCCATACTTGTGACTCTCAGAAAATCATCGGCAACACGTGTTAGAAAGTTAGAAACACGTGTTCGGTTTGAAAGAAAGTGCAGTAGGTGCGGTACTGATATAATTTGTGTTCAATAAAACTCAAATCATGTGGAAATTTTGTTAGACATCACTGGAACTAATGCTCATGGTCATCTGAGTATGAATTTCTTTACATCGGAATCTTCGTTTTTCGCTATTTTTTCTTTGTGTCGAATTATTATTTACGCCGATATCTTATTAGGAGCGATTATGATCATTGAAATTTTGTTGGATGACCTACTTGTGTTGCTCTTCAGACGGGCCACATAACGAAAATCCACTTCTTTCTCGTGGTGAGGAGGATGAAAAATTTGAGATGGTGAACAATGTGAATGAATTTATGTTTCGCGGAGAACGAGTGTCACACACACACACGTGGGTGTCGACCGCTATTCAAGCTTTCTTCACCGAATTGTCGAAGAATAAGTCATTATTATTATTTTTTTCTTCTCGCTATCATTGTTATCTACCAAACAATTCCACAAATTTCGAAAAAAAAAAAAAAATGAGCTTTCGGAAATAGTATGCCAACCTAAACAGTGAGACACGCTCTGCTGGTCACCTACTTTTACCATAACTCATTGGCCAAATATTGTCACGTGTTCAATTTTTTTTTCTACTTACCAGTAGCGTACCCAGTCGGTGGAATACAAAAAAAACAAGTAACTGCAATGAATCTAAAGAATTTCAGTTCCGTCACGTCCATCGAGAAAAAGCGTCGCATCGACAACGGAATCGCAAAGCACTGTTAATATTGGTTTTTAAATCGACGGGTGCAGACGTTTGCTCCGTTTTCGTGGATTCGAAAGCTCGTCGTGTGGATGCATCCACATTCATTTTTCTCAGAACGTTTCTTTACTTTATTTTATTTTCAATATTCGGAAGGTCTGACCTCTGCTTTTCGAAGTGACCTGGTTTTTATAGCGCGACCAGGTTTTTGATTTCCTTTCCGAGAGCTGGGTTAGTAGTAGTAGCGGACCGGTTGGTGGCCTCCGGCAAATGCTCTACTGAAGAGAGTCAGTCAGTTGGTCTGTCTCAGTCCCGCTACATACATACATACAGCTAGGTTTGTTGTTGTTGGTTGCACTGGAAAACTTCCTTTCGATTCGCTGGCGAGTGTGATTATCATTATTAAGGCCGAATCCGTCCGTCTATGTTATTATACTTGTGCGATCTGTGATATATGTGTGCGTGTGAAAGTGCCCTGTTGTCGTGTTCTCTGTGAGACAGGTACTGATGATCGACTGAAAGGTACGGACTGATAAATACATCCTTTATTTACGAAAAAAACATCTGAGTGAGAAGCGAATAAAGAGACCTTCGACATAAAAGCCACTTGAAAGAGTCCGAAGAAAGGAGAAGAAGGATTTACTTTTCATTCCAACGAAGAAGAATCTACAAATGAAGACGAATATGGTACGTTTCTCGTTGATTTCAACAATTATTTTTCATAATTTTCGTATGAATATGGTACATTTAAATATTTTACCCTGAAATTCTCGATTTCCTTTCAAGCTGACAATTTTTTTCATGGTTGAAAGCCAGAAAAATATCACTTAAAAAAAATCTATTTCGCATTATATTGCTTATATTGAATACATGAAAAGCGTATAATTAAATTAATAAATAATATAATAAATGCATTGAAGTATATATGATATTACTCTTTCCAAACATATAACAACCTTCTTTATGATTCAAGCTGTGGTAAGGAAAAAAATTCGAATCGAAACTTCGAGGTATAAAAAAAAAATGCAAACAAAATATCTTAGCGAAATCACAGCCACACACGCTCTGCAACTAACAAATAGTTGTCGTTGATTGGGGCATCTACCAGCATATTCAAAATATAAAATGGGAAGAAAATGACTTCACCTTATGTGCAAAGGTGATTCCGAATTTTTTTATCTTCAAACTGACTGCAGTAATAAACGTTTAAAGAAATCTTTGCACATATGCGAGCTATGCATTTAAGAGTTAAATAATAAGTAAACTATATATATATACATAAATTTATAAAGTAATTCGTTTTTACTAATTTTTTTCTCCAAAAATCATCGAATATATCTGGCAAAATGTCACAAGTCACTTTTCCCGAAAAACTGAACTGTTCACATTCTGGAGTCTCGTTCGCCAAAATTTTGGAAGGTGACAAAATTTCGTCCATCGCTTTCAATTTATGAGGAACCAACGGAAGCAAATTGCAATAAGTCAACATAGTATCACATTTTCGGTCCTCTGGATATTGACGTGGAGATGTGTCTGGTTCTTCTGTCTTCAGTATCACATTTTGACAACGCGTTGTTTACAAATTTGCATCGTGAAATTTTGAAACAGTGACTTATAATATTTTGTGCCATCTGAGCACAGATATATGAGTGCAGGAATCGACGTAATTTCTCGGGAATTCGCATTGATTTTCTTAAAATAGCTGGGAATTTCAGGTCTCAATCCAAAACGTATGCGTATCGCAATGAATGGGTGCAGAGAAATGTTTACGGGTTTACGGTGATGTGATTGTAGAATAACTACTAGACAGAGAAAATGCTCTTTTTTTCCCGACGAACGCAGGGCTATAACTAGGGTTTTTGCCACCCCACAACTTCAAAATTCGATAATTTTATAGCCGTGTTCTTTGTTCCTTGCGCCCCCTAAATTTTGCCGCCTGGAGCAATCGTCCCCTGTCTCCACTACTTCCGGCCGCGGATGAGCGTACCTATTTATAACAGATATGCATCTCACACAATGGCAGCATTCCTAATTTATTCTGAAAAAAAAACGAAACATCATTTAGGACACAAATGGGGAACATTTGAACCCAATAGATGGGATAAGAGTCCACATAAGAACCCATAAGAACCAATATAAGACCGCATTTACTATAAATATTGGGTGGATAGGATCAGCGTGGAATACAGTAGATCCTGCACACATGTAAGGTTTCCCCCCAGTTAGAACATTTTTCCGTGACATTTTCCTCAACTCTTATAGCACTCGTCTAGATTTCCTGTTTGTAGCGTTTCCCCGCACACAACGTTTTTCATTACGGTTTTTTGAAGAACGGTATATGCGACACACAAGCACCGTGATACGAATTTATTCTTGATTTCTTTTAAATAATTCTGAATATGTGTCTGTTTCTATCCACCATTTTTCAATTTCGTTTTTGATACGAGCAACTGTTCTTGATACTTTTCAAGTGGTGTGAGTGCGAAACATCGCATTTTTCAATTATTTGATTTTAAAAAAATCGCTTATTATCGAACAACTATTGCGAATTATCGAACACCACAAAGCATACAACATACACGGATTTGGAATGTCCTAATTCCGGTGCATAGCATGGTATTATAGCTGGTATCAAATCCAGCCCCAAAAAACTTGAAATAGGATTCGTTATTTCTTGTATATATCCACAGCTCCGGTATACTAAAATTTATTACGAAATACGTTCTGTGAGATTACGTTCTTCAACGATTGTGTTGAGTCATTGATATCCCAATGGATGATACACCCATCATCACAGAAAGGCATTATGTGTTTACCGTTTACAAGTGCGATATTGCGGTAGCATTGGGAGTTCTAGCACCCGCTTTTGACGACTTTTTTTCCTTCGTAAAGAAAGAAATTGAGAGCAGTCATTGGTGAAAATTCTTGAAGCGGGTTTTAAACCGGCTTTTCCTATTTCCCACGTAAATGGGACTTATGACACCTTTGTCAATCTATGCCAGAATAAATTCTCGGCATAATTCTTAACCCTCGCATTCAAACTAGACGGGTGCTGATCAATACCTCGTGAGTACTAAATCAGACACAAGTGTCGTGCTCTCAGTGCTTCCATGATGTGATGTGACCTTTGACGTGTGTCAATAAATTTTGGTTTCGCCGGAAATACCCTGATCACCCCCATCCCCTGAGGTGGCCGAAATGCTTACGTTGCTTTTTGCGACAGGACCTGGGTGTCTCGCGGTTTCTTCAGTTCTTCAGTGAGCAACGTCATGCACACAAGCAACAGGTTGAAGTTACTTGATATGGACACAGCAGGTCGGCGACTATCTGAAACCTTTTCTTCCACGATGAAGTAATTCAAAAACAAACTCCTACGAAGTCAAGTTCGCTGTGGCAGATAATAAGGATTGTATTTCCCTGTGGTATTGAAAATCTTCCAACCAATTAGAGATTACTGGGAAATATATAGGGTGTCCCATAAATTCATAAACAGTTTAAACATTTTCATAAAGATTAAAGGAATTGGTATGTTTTAATGCGGTTCAGACTTATTGTCACGAAAGGGGATTTTTTTGGATACAGAAAAAAATTAGGTCAGATATTTGTCGATAGAGGGCTAGGAAAATCAGTCCGGCAGGAGCAATTGGATTTGAACCTTTGTTCTATATCTTCTGTGTACGAAACGCTCGTAAATCTTCAGCCGATGATTCGTAAAACTACTTCACCGATTGTGCTTTATCCACCAATGTCAACAGAAAATTCAGAAATGAGCTGATAAGCGTACATCATAAACAGAACGGGAGCAAATCATTTACAGTTATTGCTTCCGTGTAGCACCCTCCGCCGACAAATATTTGAACTAATTTTCGCACCCAAAAAAAGCAACCCTCTTCGTGAGAATAAGTAACAATAATTGCCTTCTCTTTCTCAAGCCACATTCAAATAAACCAATTCCTTCCATTTTTATGAATTTTTAAACCATTTACGAATTTATGGGACACCCTGTATCATTTCTATGTACATACAAGCATAGATATACTTTTTTATCTATCCCATACTTTTTTAGTAAACGTGAAGATTCGAATCCCACGCGTATAATAATCGAAATCGGGTAGTTAATACAAATTTATGATCAACTTCGGAAAAAAAATTCACAATTTTTTTTATTTACTTCACTCGGTTTTTAGGGCGGATCTCCGATTACAAATGTCCGACAATTTCTCTCATCCGTGCAAATTGTTTTTTTAGGTGTTAATGAGGATAGAAAAGGAGAAAAAAAATCGAACACACAAATGCAGTGAATTCGTTTAATCAGCGCGTAAAGTTAGATTCTGAGTCTCCGTCGAACCGCAGCAGGAACTCGATACTAAAAAAAAAAAACCAGCCGATTGCGAGATTCGGTTCATCGAGTCCGTCACCAACCAGTTCGATTATTTCCAAGAGAAACGAAATCCTCTCTCGCTGTTTTTCTTCTTCATTCTTTTTCCCCGCTATAATGTATTCATTTACTCGACCGATTTCTTGGCGCGAGACCGTCATCCATCTCATCCCTATTTTAATGAATCTTAGTGGGAATATATATATTAAAAAAATCATGTGTGTCCGTTTGTCTTATCAGTGATGTCATGATCATAGAACTCTAATCATAGACTAAAAACAACAATATCTATCATTGTTAGTTATTGTTACATCCATTACTGTTTTTGGACGAATATCTATATTTCGTCTAGGTCCCCAACTGCTGCTCATACTGACGAATTTTCTTCAGGTATGAGCTTTTAAAGCCGGGATTACACAATAAAAGTTTGGTAAAAAATCTTTTACAAAACTTGAAAAAAAAAACAACCAATAAGCTTATTGGTTGCATTCGCTCGAATTTAAGAGATACGTTAATTTCGCAAGAATTTTCTTCGGAAATGCAGACTTTTAATCTGCGTGTATGAGTTAATCATAAGCAAGAAAATACTTTCTTCATTAGTCCCATTTAACTCTTTAACGATCACGGACGAGATATCTCGTCTTAACACAGATGGAAGAAATTAATTCCAGCTCTCTCTTTTTTTTTATCATCGGGAAGAATTATTGTAACCATATGAACGGGTTGTTTTTTTTTTCCTCACGACGTTTTTTTCTATTCTCTTGTTTAGTGATTTTTTTCATCCAAATATAGCGTATCTTTTTACTACAGAGAAACATCGCTACAACGATATTATATATTACAATGAATCCCTCTACAACGATATTTTATTCACTTCTTGAACCCCCTAACGTTCATTTCCTGTCGATAAACGACTTTTTACTCTGATAAACCCGTCTATATTATAATTATATTAACTTATATAATGTAATAATATAATAATTTATAACTATATAACGATATTTTTCGAGAAGATTTTGAAACCGCTACACAACTATATATTTTTTATATTTCTCGCTAGAAAAAAATATATATATATCCTTCAATACATTTTCAAACTCGTCACATTTTTGTTCTTCCCATAACATCTAATAATATCGGTACTTGGTACCACCTGATCACTGAAAGTGTTAATGAAGTTTTCGGTATCGCTACTTTTGTGCGATGCACTAAATTGTATTGCGACAAACCTTTCCACAGGGGCAATACATTTAACCGAATTTTGTTTATCGACAAATCAAGTAAAATATTCTAATAAATTTTCAAAAGTGCATTTTTTGGTGCTACTAACAACGTCAATTTAGAAAAAATGCCAACAGCAGCTAAATTTGTTTGCACGTGATGATAATGTTGCCTCTCGATATAACAACAATCCCTCTGCGTACCTTCCTCGGTCCGCAGAGAGGTATGAAAAGAAAACCAGTTTTTCGAGATTTCGCTGCATATACACATATAAATAAGAGAACGCAGGGAGGGTGGAAAGGTGCAATGAGGAATATACCCTATTCTTTATCCTCCCCCTTCTATTTCTAACATGCGAATAAGGAAACCAGTTTCTGAAACTTATCGCCAATACTTCAAACAAGTATTATTGAAATTTTTTGTCAAAAGACTGTACGTGAAAGGGGTAAAAATTTTTAGCACAAACTGGAATTGATAAAAATCCAATGTACTGACACAGATGCGATTTCAGGAACTGTCGACAGAAACAAAAGCAATTTACATTTACTTTATAATTTATATATACGTTAAATAGACTTTTCAAGCTGTTTCTTCTTTTTACGTAAATCTTTTAAGTAACATTCATTATTATTATTATTATTATTATTTTCTTTTTGTCACTAGACTTTCGTAAATGGATAAAGTAATAGGAAAAAAAGAATAATAATAAAAATAACGGCTCATTCCTCGTCGGCGATCCGAATCAGCCAAGCTGATCGTCGTTCAAAGGGTCAACGGATCCCGCCAGAACGCAATGGAAAAAATAAAACACAGCAAAATTGTAATACTGGTAACAAAAAAAAAAAAGGTACAGGTCTCTCGGCTACGCTCGATGGCTTCCACGCGAATGCTTTGGCCACAAATCACGTGCCCTAGAATTTCTCAAGATGAAAAAAAGAGCATCTTTTTAAACAAAATAATGAGGAATGAATGAGCTTTTCTCTTAAGGAATTTCATGCATCGCCACAAAACAAAAGATACGCGCCGTGAGAATTTAATTCTCCACCGCTCCCTTTTTTTTTTCGAAATCCTTTATAATTTGGCTGACAGACTCATTACAGTAACTATAACCCACTCGAGACGCTCTACGCGTTTTCTTATGTATTCCACGACGTTGTTAATTGAACACTTTCGCCTACACACAATGGAGATTTGTTTTTCTGATACCTTGTGCGCGGAGACATGCCATGAAAATTATCTCGTTCGGTAATCGATATATTTTTAATTATTTCACTTTCTAAAGAGTGAAACTGAACCTCGCGGTGATTGAAGAGATTCGTTTTCTAAAGCCGTATCTTTTTGTTTTTTCTTTTGTAATATCGCTAATTGACTTTTTGCTGGAATCACTTTTTCGTGTCTACATCATATTATCCAGCACTGATTTTCTTAAGTCTTTTTTTTTTTTCTTTATTTTTCAGAAATCTTGCTCTAATTCAGAACTTGAGGAATTTATTAATTGCATGGTCAGTTTTGACGTTAAAAAACACCATTGCGACTAGAGAAAAGAACAGGTTAGAATGAGCTGTGTTATCGGCATAGCCGCAAATTTAGACATTAATACGGATTTTACATCTCGGTACACAAATAATAATGTACGACCTTGATGGTCTACTGTACAAATTTGAAAGTTCGTCTAAATGGGGGAGGAAAGGGAGGGGAAAGATCAGAACTAGCCTAAACGAGATCTATTCGATACCACTTATTTCTGTCTACTTCTTGTGTCTCCCTGAGAACAATCTCTTTTGCATGAAATCAATAGACAATCTGGATATTATGCCGAGGTGAACATGGAAAAAAATTTTCCGGAAATCGAGCCCAGTACCTCTCACATACCGGGCAAGCACACTCACCAGCATACCGCAGAGAGACCATCTGATTTTCCTGAAAACACAAACTCGCTGAATAGAGACATTGCAGCCTCTCTTAACTTTAGCTAATGGCATCCAGCTTGGCGGCAGTAGAGATTGATGATGATTCCATTTCACCTCAGTTTAGAGATAGCCTATACTGATTTCATGTACCTTGGCCGAGACAAAAAATTGAACTAAACCAAAAGAAAAAAATCACCCTTCATTTGAGAAAATAACTTTTCGCAAACCGCATTCAAATATATCAATTGCTTCAGTTTTTACGAACTTTTAAACTATTCACGAATTTATGGGGATATCCTGTACTTACAGGGATTTACGTTCCAGTATACTCAAAAGGGCATCCTTGTGGATAAGGTGTCGTTGGACTTGTCTGTAACATGCAAGGGCGTACACAGGATCCACCTTTGGAGGGGACTCTAGGAATTTCTTCCAGATAAATTATAAAAATCACTAAGCTTCACAAAAAATACTTTGAATCAACAAATGGAGCGAAAAAATACATTCCAATGTTAGTTAAATTTTTTCATAAAAATATGAAACTATCGAAACAAAATGTAAATTATTTACTATTTATTAAATTATTTTGGATTTTTGATCGCGTTAGGTGGAGGAGGCACCGGCCCCTGCGCTCCACCCTGAGTACGCCTCTTGTATCATGTATTTAGGAATTCCAATTTTCCGCTACGTAACGGTCAAATTTTTAGATTTCTAATTCGCTCATTTGTCACCAGGCCATTTGAAAGAAGTTAATTTTTTTCTTTTAAACTTTACGTCAAAACTGTAGCACTCATTTGAGGTAAATATGACAATGTTTTTTCTTATATAAAATATTCGTTCAATTGTGTTTTGCCAAATGTACGACGATTTATGGTAAGTCCGATTGCTCAGGCTCTGTAATATTCTCAAATACAATCGGCCTGCTTAATCGGATAATGGATGAACCCAGAAAATCCTCCGGAAACAAAATTTACACGATCGAGATAGGATGTTCACAATTTTTCTACTTAGTAGAATATTATGCTATGCACGTCAACTGTTAATGTACATCAACAACTATACACAAAATGTTTTTATTGAGTGAAACTTTTGGGTTTAATGGAAATTATGTTACTAGGTTAAAATGAATATATTTGAGAGTAGCCACTGGCCTCCAAGAATTCAAGTTGTCATCAATACGCATATTTAATTATTTTGTTTTTGTTCTCTGTTAAGCCAATAGAGAGCGCTAACTTCCCTAATGAAAAGTAAAAAATCTTAGGTATTGTTATCATTGTAATTAAATATAGCATTCATTTCATTTTTGATGTCTGATTTATTCGGGAAGTTTTATTAATATTGATCCTTTTCTCGTCAGTTTTCAATGTAAAAACTACACTAACGTTATAAAGTGGCAAATGATTTGTCCCCCCCCCCCCCCGGATAAACGGGTAGCCCACTTAATCGGATATTATGTGCTGGAACCGTTGGCATGCGACCAATCAAGCGGGGCCGACTGTATCAGTAGATTTTCCAGTAAAAAAAAAAACAATCGCGACCGCGGTTTCCGGTATTTTGCGCAGTTTTGCTGTGTATGTGGTTTATGAAGATGTCCAGTTGTTGAGAGAATGATCCCTTCTGGCTATTTCACGAAAAAGACTCGCAATATCCATCCCTATACCAGCGAACTAGAAGCTCTTTTAAATCAGGTCAAGGCAAATCCAATAATATATGGAAGGGGAAAAAATTAGTTCTCTTCGCATATATATGACGCAGACTTTCCTCCATCAAACACTTCCAGAAATTATAAACCTGTTTCGGGGTATACTATTTTCTCTTATCTTTCAATTTTTTTTTTATATTATTGTTATTCAAAAAGGCCTACGTCTCTATGATTTTCTCTTGGTGATACCTTTTGTTTTTTCAGTATTTTCATTTCTTTTTCAAAGCAATTCTTCATGCCTGTGATGAAAAATAGGCTATAAATCTTTACAAATTCGGGAAAAAAAATTTTCCTTTGATGTACAGTATAGGCAGGGTGTCCCATAAATGCGTAAATTGTTGGAAATACCATAAAAATTGAAGGAATTGGTATATTTGAATGCGAAAAAGTTATTTCACGAAGGGTTTTCTTTTCTTTTTTTTTTTTTTTTTGGTACAGAAAAGAAAATTAGTTCAAACTTTTGTCGATAAAGGGAGCTACACAAAGACAAATCTTTCTTTATCCCTTCTGTGTCCGAAATGTTCGTAAAGCTATTCATCCGGTGATTCGTGGCTGAGGTGAAAGAACCAATAGTGCTTTATCTGCCATCATCATGAAAACCTTATGTAGGCTAAAGAGTAACATGAAAATATTAAAGAATGATTGTTAAATCATTCTGCGTCTTATAGGACTCTGAATATCCCCCTTCGTGAGACTAACGTTTTTTTCCCAAACCCATTTAAATACACCATTTCATTCAATATTTGTTAATTTTTGAACTATTTACGAATTCATGGGACACCCTGTAAAGTGTAATGGCAACAAAGGGAATCGCCAGCGACCGTGAAACGTCTTTTAATCAATTCGAATTTTAAAAAAGAAAAATCATGTAAATAATGTCTATCCGAGGAAAAATGTCAGCATACTAGAAAAAATTGTAATACAACAATTTCGGCTCATATACAGAGTGGTCGAAATTAAACAGTCT
Source organism: Pholcus phalangioides (assembly GCF_987345545.1). Lineage (NCBI taxonomy): Eukaryota > Metazoa > Arthropoda > Arachnida > Araneae > Pholcidae > Pholcus > Pholcus phalangioides. The sequence goes on from NW_028301628.1 coordinate 20,796,403, forward strand.
GGGGTGTTCTGTGGCATGTCTCGAGGTATTACACCTTTCAACGAGGCTAATTTCTATGTGAATGGCGTTGTAAATGCATGTATTTGGTCTGGAACAAATCCGTTGCATGGTTCAAAGTCAACAGTGTGATATGTCATTTTCATCATTTGTGCTTCTTTATGAAAACAAGGTCTCGGGACCTCGAACGTATTGATTGGCTCTAGGCATGTGAATATATACTCAGTGTAATTCCATCACTTCAACAAAGGGACTGTTTTGACACCACATTACAATATCTAAGACCACTTCACACGCTATACCTGAGTGAAGGCTACGGCGGCAAATCTTTTCAAGAGACAGAGTGATTAGCGGATCCTTTCCAATAACACTGCCGCTCCATCTAATCCCTTATTACCTTTGGCCTTGGGACTACTTGACCAACCGCGTTAATGAAAGCAATGTTATGAACTCAGTTGTGTTAAAAGACAGAATTTCAAAACATGTTTCACCTCTGCACGCGAATTACGCTGGAATCCGTCGTGCATCGAATCTATTTCTTTTTTGAAGCAAGGAGATGGAGGGCATGTTGAGCAGTACCTACTACTACTACTAAACCATACATTCACCTCGTCTACATTCCTCCGCGGAACTTCTAACGAATTGGTACATGTTGGAATGTGCGTGTCCGTGTTGTGAACCTAACGTGAAGCTTGTTTCTGTGTAATACTTGTTATAGCGCTGCCATCTACCATATACTTTTCGAAGTATAAGTGAAGTGTGATGTTTGAATATTTCACCGTTTTAAGCCTGTTGCTCTCTGCGGCGAGACTTTTTAATGGAGAGATCGGGATTTTAATGGGGTTGAGCAGCACCTGTAATGACAATATGATTTCACACGGAATCACGATAAAATTATTGCACGTTAACTCTTTTTTCTGTTTTGTAAATTTTTATTAAAGTAATTTTATTGCCTCGTGTTATTTAAATGATTGGTTACTATGTGCTTCTCATATACACAATACATATTATTAAAACCAATACTTATAACTAGGGTTTGGATTTTTATGACATATAATATTGTTTTATGACAAGTCATATTTTAAGCATTCCCGACCTACTGGTCATATTTGGTGCACTTTTGAGCGATCGGTCATATTTTGGAAATTTTCACGCAATAAGTAATTTTTTTGGTTATTTATCAGGTCATTTATCACCGGAAGATTGAATCACTTTCTTCAGAGATACTGTATTCGCATTTTTTCATTACGTTTTGAAGTAAAAATTATTTTTTCAATTCTTTTTAATTCATGAAATTGCCACTTCCTCAAGTTTGGTAGTTGTCCCCCCCTTCCCCCGTCCCTTCCTGTAATTCTGGCAGTGCCTAAAATTGAGTGTTCAGAGTAAAAAGTCATGAAATATTTTCCAGGACTTTCGAAAGGTTAGGTTAAGAAGCAATAACTGAAGAAAAAAGAGATTAGAAAACTAAAAGTTCATATTTTTAAATTTTAAAGTCAAATTTTTGTTTTTTAGGTCATAGAGAGGCTTGCATATTTTTTAGATCTTTAGGCCATAAAAATCTGAGCCCTATTCATATCTATAATTATAGTTATTATAGTAATTATTAATAACAAGTAATATATAATTACTGCAACTACTATAGGTAATACTTATTAACAAATAACTTATAATTTAATTAATTTGTGATTACTTAATTTAATAGTTCCTTCGATTTTTATGAATTCTTAAACTATTTACGAATTTATGGGACATTCTATTTAATGGTGTAGTCAAATTAAAAAAAAGGAAATTTTTCCATGAATTCGTAACAGTTCCTACAGATCTGTCGATATTTTTAAGAGGCACAGGACCATGCTGCAAACTTTTAATTAGGTATCAAATTGTGATTATACTTTCGACGAAGGAAGACCCGGTTCTTAGGACACGACCCTCGATGTATGCGACGCGAAGGTATTTACCAGTTGTCACGAAAAGACACGCAAATTGTGAACTGTCAAGAATTTCTGCCCAAAAATCGATTGAAGAAAGGATCACTTTCCTAGGTCATACAATCAGTTGTTTTTCGAAATATTTCAAATACGAGTCATTTTTCGGATAATTGGATTCTTATGAATGAAATCTTTTCTCGTCTCGGATAAGTTCATTCGGAGCCAGACTAAGAAAATATCCACAACCAAAGATTAGCTAAAATATCTCTGAGGAAAGAAAAAAACACTAACAACCAGACAAATATAATCACAAACACCACAAGCAGAAACTGGGGAAAATTTCTCTAACACTAGACAAATCTTACTTACGTTCTAACCAGACACCAGGCAAAATCATAATTATCGAATCAGATTTCTTATAATAAATAATATCGATTTCAGTATGGAAAACTGTTATACACAAGAGAACAGGAAACATTATTTGATGTAACATAACTTTCCAAATATTCGTACATTTAAGCTTTTCTAAATTGTTTGCACAGCTTACATTTCTGCAAGCGTTGACTTCAGAAACTTACTTTTAATCACAAAAGGCTTTCAAATGACTTGCAGTTAATCAAAATGCCTTAAATTTTCCAAGGGGAAAGATCATATACATACAAAAGAAAAGTTTTTATGTAGACCCTGTGTTCAATAAATTAAATGTAAATGCGGCTCTGAAAAGTCATTCGAAAAAAAAACTGCATATTTTTAAAATCAATATTAACGGAGATATTCAACCTTGACGTTTTCAGTATTTATCGTCAGTGATTGAGGGTATGACTCACGAATTGCGAAACGAAAATTAACCCCAGAAGTTGTAAAAATTTTTAATCGTCAAAGTAATTGCAAAAAGATATAATTCTTATTTATTGTGAATAAAAAAATGAAATGGTTGAATTCATTCTATTTGTGTGCAGTCTCTAAAAATGGTATCTTTTGTGCTATTAAAAACTTACCAACACAGTATGTCGCTTTATGTTGCCTAAACATAGCAGTAGTAACAATAATAATATAATTTATTGAGAGAAAAAAGAAAAATACTATATATACATACATGCAATATTCTACTCAAGGGATCGCTTGATCCGGCAAGTGATTTCATTTTTTTAATATCTCGATAATTCAGTACGAAGGGTTATGGCGTTACACAGTTATTGATCTCTATCGTTTTATTGGTATTTTTCTTCAGTTCGAGATACCGCGGAATATCCCATTCACATAACGTTCAAGAAAGCACATCAAAACATCGTATAAATGCGAAAACTGCACAGCGTGAACTGTATAACTGTATAACGTTGGTTTAAATTAAGAGTAATCACTCAAAATCAGCGAAAAAAAATTCAATACATGTATTTTTATTTCCCCCCTTCGGATTCTGTTTGAAAATAATCTAAATACGTATATAAAGTATTTGAAAAAAATCATGGAATTGAATTTTTAGAAAATGTTAATTTTTTATTTAGATTCAATTAGGATAAAAATGAAATTTTCATACAGAATAAAAATTTATAGAAATGAATCGAGACCGAATCCAAACATCAGATTGTCTTGAAAGAGCTCCGAAGCGTGTCGAAATGGAATGAAGTAAGAAGGGAAAAAAGACACATAACGGCATTCAAATTTTTAACGAGGCGCCCCACCCTAACGTATGATTAAAATTTAGGTGGGGCAAAATCTGGTTTTTAGAAGATTTTTGTTTTTTTCGCGTGAGTTCAGTCAAATTCAGCTCCACCCCACGCCATTGCCGAGAAACAAACAATGGAGATAACACCGAAGGATAGAGAGAGAGAGAATGTGCGAGTTCTTAAAATTGGTGTTTCCGGGCGTTTAACAAACGAGCATTCAAGGAAATCGAGTTTACGTATTGCAAATTGGATCGGTCATTTCATAAGCACAAAATAATAACGTGCGCGGTTTTAAGTCTTTTCTGATAACATAAAACTTAAGCATTCTTTATGAACTCAACGGCAAATAAATCCCCTAGTTCGAGTGTTCTCGAAATGCAAAGAAAATTATAATTTTCACAAATCGGTGATACTTTTGGGCTGTTGAAGAATACTGTGGAATAATATTTGTCTAAAATTCGCGATTTTTCATTCTCTGAACGGGGTTTGCGGCACCATGTTCCATTGCAATTTTCGTTTCCTCTTGATGTCTACTAACAACCCTTTGAGTTTGTCGCTCCACTAACAGAACACGCTGTATAAATATCTGGATACTAATTTTTTTCCAAAGTTTTACTTGAATTCAGAATACAGTTTATATCAAAAATTTACTAGATACAAGACTGAATTTGGTATGTGACGTTGATCGCTTTAGAGATTTCTGCATTTTTTGCTGTAAACATGTGATATCCGATTTTTTTCATGTTTTCGTGAAATCTTACAGAGAATAAGAGATTATCATCAGCTCCCAATTCTCGATATATTTCGATTTCAAAGGCAGTGAATATATGATAGAAAATTTGCCATATAGAATCATCAGATTTTTAGAACTACTTAAATCGATGACAATGGTATTAAACCATGATTTTTCTCTCCCGAGCTGAAAATATCAGGAGTAAGCAAGAGATCTGTAATTTTTTTTTTGTTTGCCAATCGATTGAATTCGCCTATTCTAATTGCTGATTGTCGCTGTATATACTGTTCATTTTTCTTTATACACGAGTTTTTTTTTAATATATACACTTGTCATTTTGTTAAATTTTTTGTACATTTGCTTACGGTCAGTCATTCTTTTTCCCCAAAACTATTTTTTTTTTCGCTTTCCAAGCTGTATATAACATTTTTTTAAATAATCATTTTCTCATGTATTCACCAATATATGTTTGTTTGTTTGTTTTTTCTCTTGCCTTTTTCTTCTTCTTTTGATGTTGCAAAGAATGTACAAAATCTGGGGCTCCTACCTGAACCAATACGCTATATTTCTTAGCATAAGCACTCGTTGGAAAAGCACCCGAATTGTTGAAATGTAATTCAATTTACTGTGAAGACTCGATATAACGATACTTTACGGACCAAGAAAAAAAAACTTTTTAGAAGTATCATCGTTATATCGAGAAGTAGCATTATTATCGGCCACCATCAAATTCATGCTGCTGTTCGCGTCTCTCCAATTGCCGTTGTTACTATAGCACGATTAAATGCATTTTTAGCGAAAAAATTTGCATTGATTAGTTGACGAATAAAATTCGGTTAATCGTTTTACCCTGGGCAAAGTTGTTTCCCACACAACACTTTTCTGTACTACGCAGAAAGTAGCTGCAAGACAACTTCATTAACCTTTCAAACATAACATAATAGCATAATTTATTTGTCCCCAGTCAATTACGATAGCACTATACAAATTAGAGTTTACAATAAAATTACAAAGTTTACAATAAAATTACAAAGTTTACAATAAAATTACAAAGTTTACAATAAAATTACAAAGTTTACAATAAAATTACAAAGTTTACAATAAAATTACAAAGTTTACAATAAAATTACAAAGTTTACAATTAAATTACAAAGTTTACAATTAAATTACTAAAAGATTCGATCGTGCAATACACCGACTTTATTAAACATCCTCGGAAGAACAAAACAATGGCGAGTAATTTCAAAATATATTGAAGGTGATTTTGGGTGAAATATAAAAAATATAGTAGCAGTTTTTCGAAAAATTTTAAAAAATTGTTGTTATAGATGGATTCATCGTAGTAGAGGACATCGTTGTATCGAGAGGAATTTAATATTAGACTATAGGCAATGCCATACAAGATTCGAAAAATATCGTTCTAAAGGAATTTTCGTTATAACAAGTGGAGCGAGAATTCACTGTAGTTGATATATATGGACGCTATTAGACTGGTATTATTATGAGTATGGCGAGCCTCCAAAATTATGTTTTTAAAGACGTAAAGAGCAATAGTGGACAGACCAAAAAAAGTGGTGATCGCCGTGCTATTTCGTTACAGCAGGGAATTACTTGCGCTGTGCCAGATGGGGTCACCAACACCTCTCCACGGGGCTCTCGAGCCTTAGGGCAATGTACCCGACAAAGCTGGTGCACGGAGATTCTGATTGATGGATAGAAACAATAGTAGATTTTCCGCAAGTAGTCCATCTACGTAGAACAAACTTTTTCATTGAATATGCAAATTTAATTTCCTCAACGCAATTCAAAAAAATCGAACATGCATTGACCTCCGCCGTTTCTACAAAAAAAAGAAAGGAACAACGTGGTTCGGAATAGTGATTCGAACCATTCGTTCGACGTTTCGGTGAAAGTTTCTAGGTCGTTATATTGAATTATGAAAGAAACAACAACGGTAGAGAGTAGAAGAATAACGTTGTGAAGCAGAGTGTGGTAGTGACAATGGCTGAAGCATAGAGGAGAAAGTGAAATAACGCTTTTTCCACCGAAATTCAAGTCGAATAACACACACAAAAAAAAGCTTTCTTTAGTGTGTGTTTTAAGAGATGAAATTAAACGCTTGGACGGCTATGAATACAACAAAAAAAAAAGTAGGAAACTGGCAACAAACAAAATATAAATATGAAAAAAATATGTAGTTATTATCATTATTTATTATCTGAGGTTATTTTCTGATAAGATCTCATTGGAAGATGCGTTGGTTCCTTTTTCTCGTATTATTATTATTTTCTTGTGCGAAAAGCTTAATAAGTCTTTCATTCAGGGACGATGGGAAAAAATACTGTTTTCTTTTTATTTGCCTTCACTTTTTTTTTAAAATTCCTCTTTGCCATAAATAAGTAAATAAAGTAAGGCTAATCCGAATCTGAAGCTTGGAAATCCTTGACTATCCTTGAAAGAGTTTTTTGTGTTTTTGTTTCAAGGCTTTATAAATAGTAACGTTCAAACTAGAGGGGAGAAGAAAACGTTATTTTAAGGGATTCGGTGCGTATCCCAGATAATTACTAGATAGACGTCTCAAGTCAAACAAAATCGCTTTGGCCGAGATCAATCAACTCTGGGATTCCACCAGAGAAGAAGGATATCATTCAATTCATGAATTTCTTCCGCGAGGTAAATAGGTAATTTCCGTTGTTTCCCCCACGATCGATTGTTCAAAATTAAGAGAATTTTCATTTTTGGTCGATTATCTCCAGAACTTCTGGACAAATTTTAATGGAATTCGGTTTATACATTTTCGGTTTTTGATTGATTTGTGTTTACTGTACGTCAAAATGTCTCTTAAAAAGACAATTAATTTTGGTTGATGTGTTTACTAAGGATCATTTCAATTAGGTTGATCATTTCAACGTGTGTAAATCATGTCTTGAATTGAAAAAAGAATCATTAAAAACCGTAAAAAATGGAGTGGAGAGAGGAGACAACAGAAAAAGAGGGTAAACATAACTCCCATTAACTCATTTTTCCTGTTCGATATCGTTATCTCTTTCTCTGTCAGACCGTCCGGCACTGATGCGTCTTACGCACGCATGTGGGTAAAATAACTATTGCACGCGTATTTTGCTTGAGGTATATCAACCTGTGTGTTACAAAATTTTATTAAAATTTGTTCAGAGGTTCCGGAGACGATCGTCCAAATGTAAAAATTCTCTCAATTTTGAACACCAATGTAATATGTTTCTGTTGAATAAATGGATAAACTTTGATCATGTTCAATCCTTGGAAATGTTCGAAGGATCCTTCCGAATAGTGAAAGGAAAAAAAAATGCGATCGGTGTGATGCTCTTCCTCGTCGAATCGTAAACCGGTTCGAACTCGGAAGGAATCGAAAGTCGATCTTAATTATGCAGTTGATCAGTCCACTTACGAGTTTCATTGATACAATCAAGGAAAGCGATTTCTCTTCGAAGGAAACAAACGTTTCCTATATCTCGGCAGGAAATGACATTGCACCAAACTGCTTCGGTGTGTCCCGTCATTATAAATACGACCTCCTACTCTACTCTTTACAGCCGATGCTTTGTGTGTCTCCCTGCTGTGCTTCAACACGGTCATCCACTAACTGTAATAGAATCAGAAAGAAATGATAACTATAAACACGGTAACTTCTTATATATATAGGAATACGGAAAGAAAAAAATTATTCTTAATTATCACACGCGTATAGAGGCTGAACAAAAATTTAAATATCTTAGTCGGCAGAAATTGCTTTGATTTTTAATGATATTTTCATTTTGTTGAAATATTATTGCCTCATTATCATTGTGCAAACAGGCCACATGGTGTGTGCCGACCTCCAGTTTGCGAACTACTTTCTATTCGGTTAATGAAATTTCCTCTCGCCAAGTTAACGAACTCGCAAATGTTTAATGCATAATCGAGCATTTCAATTGTTTTTACTCTTGTATCTTTCGCAAATCTCGTTTCTACTAATTTTCCTCTCACTTTCTGTCGGAATACAGAATTTGTGACATTGGTGGAAGTACCATTAAGCCGGGTTTTCCTAAGAGCAGGCTCTTCTGCACCACGTGAACAGAATAGGACTATTTCGCGTCGGCAGAAACAGGTAACTTTATCACAATACGCATTTGTGTTTTCCTAGAGTGATGCATCATCTGGACGTTGATACGTATTTTTGATACGTTGCACGATAAAAAACGAGAGACCGAAATTTGGGGGGGAGGGAGAGAAGAAAACTACAAAAGCAAACAGAAGATCGGCGAAACGTGCAGCGCACGACGCATTTGACTCCTTCAGAAGCAGCCGGCCATTCACGCCAGACGTGACGCCTGTTGCGCTCTGTAGGAAAACCGTCGTACCGTACGACGGCGTGTCGCGGTGGGCGATTCACGTTGCACGCTGCTCACAAAACCTAGGAAAACCCGGTTTTAAGGTCACGCTGCGCCGTCAGACTTTGTATATCTGTGGTCAGATGGCAAAATGTCACAAGTCACTTTTCCCAAAAAATTGAGTTGCTCACATTCTGGAGTCCCATTCGTCAAAATTTTGGAAGGTGACAAAATTTCGTCCATCTCTTTCAGTTTATGAGGAACCAACGGAGACAAATTGCAATAAGTCAAAGAGCCACAGTATCACATTTTTACAGCGTGTTGTTTCCAAATTTGTCCTCGTGAAATTTTGAAAAGGTGACATTACATTTTTCCATCTGAGCACAGATATAGTCTTGGGTATGATATTTTTCTCCTCAAGAATTGAAAATACATTCTATATTTACCTCTATAACGTGAATAAACCCGTGAAGGGAAGAGGAGAAAAGTTTGGAAGCATTACACAACTATGATACATTGCTCACATTCAATAGAAAATTAATTCTTAAGAAAACAGTAAGAGACAAATATACTTTTTTCTCCGCTGGTCTATGCTGTGTGGCCCTGGCAATGTCGGGCCACCTTCAGAACATGGTAATAAGAGCAAATTTGTTTAGTGGGTACACGTGCAAATTTTGACTTCTGAAGTCATTGTGACAACACGAAAGTTTCTCTTTGGACATTAGCCGTGGTATAACAGTGAAACTACCTGGTGACGTTTGCAAATCGAGCGGAAGAATTGCTCTTATTTGTTTGGATTTTTGATTTTGGTGCTGCCTAAAAATATCCCTACTTTCGGGAGCGAAAAAACATGGTTATTTCTCTATTAAAACAGGACTCAACATCCCCAAAAAAGTTTCGTAGGTTTTATCTTTTGTGGTTGACAGCAACTGTGTGAAAACAAAAGTTTTCTACTCTCCAAAAATGCACCTTATGATGACTGTTACCATCGTAGTTTGCTCAACCAGGAGCAATTTCACCAATGAAATCACCAATCTTCACCAGATGAAAATTGTACTTATGTTATAAGAAAACAGTTTTCTTTGCGTGTAAGGAAAAAGATGCCTAACAAGTAGATGCCTAACATAGTGATTTCAGATGAAACGATAATTCCTCTAATAAAGTTTCCTGAGTTCACAAAAAATTTAAGACTGCAGTTAGTTAACATTAATGTGGAATAACATACAAAAAACATTTAAATGAAGACTGAATCACGCGCGAGATCTGGTATTCAACGACGTCGATCTGCAAAGCAGGAAGAAAGCATTTTCTCTTAAGATCTTCCATTTCATGGAATGATGTCCCTTTTAATGCTTACGTGGAAAGACACCGCATAGCCATCAAAGGTACAATTACAGAATGACTCATGATATGTATGTCATTTCTCCAGTCTATAATTTCTATATTTCTCTAAAAAAGAATTAGTTCTTTATAGATCATCCAAAATTGCAGTGTAATGTGATTCATTTTACGCAAGGACGATAGATTTATTTTGGATTATTTTTAAATAACAATATTAGAAACAAAATTTAATTATCACCTTTCGTTCGACTAATGTCACATGAATCAATTTAGGAATTCGCAAAACATGAACAGAAAATCGAGGCACGTATAGAATCAGTGGCGTAATCGACACTACGAGGTGAGTCAATCGTCGTTGCTACATGGGGAAACTTTTGATTTGGGTTTCGGAAAAAAAAGGCCTTTATACCGTATTTGAGTAAATTGCCGAATGTGAGTGATTGACATTTAATGAAATATGCATCTGATTCAAGGAAAACAAGTGCAATCTTATTTTTAGTGCAAGAATCAGCCTAATTAGAAGATTAGGCAGGTTACAGGTTGCCATTTCGCTTGATCAGGAAAGAATCATTTTCCTAGGTTAACCTGGACTTGGGCATTTCGCCTGTTGTGGCTTTTGTATTTGTATATTACAGTCTGTTTTTTCTACAGTATTTCCAACACTAAACATTTTTGAAGTGATAGTTTAAACTCCAGAGTTCCGTCTTTTTTCCTTTTTTTTTTGAGCAAGTTCATTTGCAACTTGCACAATTTGCAAATGAGCAAGTTGCTTTCAAGTTCATTTGCAAGAAGACACTAGGTATAAATATCGCAACAAGAGACTAGGCAATTATCACAAATATCGCAAAAAGAGTCTAGGCAAATATCGCAACAAGAGACTAGGCAAATATCGCAGACTAGGTGAAATACTGCACAAAATCATAACCAAAGACTAAGCAGTCATAACTAGCGACCAGGGGAATGTCGCAAACATTAAAATCAGGGACAAATGCGCTCTTCGTAATATGACGAAAACTCGGCTACAACCCAATAAATGAGTCACGGAGTTTCTAGTAGATTATCAGTCAGGAGTCAAATCGAGTCATTATGTAAAATTTTTTGCTTGAGGAAAAAAACTTTGCCAAACAGCTTTTCTTGCCGACGAAAATTTTGCACAATTAAAAGAAATTATGAAAAAATGGCTAATTTCAATACGAAGATGCAGTCTCAGTTTGCGGAAATGAGAACAGCACTCATGAATTCGAGATTCATTCAGGGCATCTGAAGGAAGAGAAATAAGACAGAGATTGAAGAGAAGAGTTTTGCAGATGCCGTCAATTCAAAACAAAGAAGAGAAAGAGTAATGGCATGACAAACACGAATATTGTATACAACGAAGATTCCATTTATGCGTATTACTTGCAACGCTTCGTGCGATATAGTAGCCTACTTTCACATGTATATACCATATGTTTTTTAATTATAATTTTCTCTCGTTTTAATTGATGATTCTCCGTGTATGTGGATGCAGAAACCACATTTTCATGTCATTTTAGCGGAAAAGAAAAGGGGCCGATGTCGTGGGCGAGCGTGTGGCTGGCGTACGCATACGTGCTTGTCTTATTATGCTCGTGCGTGGCGTGTCTCGTACATAAAGTGTGCCGCCGGGTCAACGCTCTTAAACTCCTTTTTTTTTTCTTCATTCATCTCTTTTCCCGCTTTTTTTGCATGTATACATATATATAATATAGTGGTCATTTGAATGTCGCGTATGTGATCGGCAAATTACATCGATATGATCGCTGGATCTAGATCGCTACGCTTTTAATTCGACTTTTTTTCCCCACCCGATCAGTTTCTTGAGAGAAAAAGTAAGATGCCAATCAGCTAGGCTCGTTTTATCTGAATAACTTTGATATACAGGAAAAACGTTTAACCTTCTTTTTTTCTTTTATCCATGAAAACCGATACAACATTAGAGTGTTACACTACGTATACGAAGAGTAATTGTATACGAACTTTGTAATAGTCGCCCCCAGAAACAACTTCAGTCGGCAGTAAAGGTAATGGTGAAAGAGACATTAGATTGATCGAAATTTCACAGATAATCGTGATATGTTTCAGGAAGTTTTCTCAATGGATATCGATGCGTCGAGAATGTGATTTGTCGTGGGTTATCGTTTGCTGATACGCTCGTCTGTCGTGGGCAATTTTCTGTCTTTTAGGTTCTGTCTGAACTACGGGAATGGCTTTATTAAGGAAAATGAATTTGATTTTATAATTAACAAAAACAAAACAGGTCTGAAGCACTAAAATAATGAATCGTGATTTTCGAAACACTACTAATATATGTACGTTTTTCAAGTCTTTCAATGTTATAAGTCTCAGTTCTTTTTTTTATAAGCGCAAGATCTCCTAATACACAAGATAGCTGTTTTTTGACAGAATTTATTGCTGTCCTAGGGGCTCGCGGACATTGGTCAACACCCTTTCTCCAGAGTAACGTTTCACTACTAAGATCACAAAATTTTCTTTTTTCTTTTACCACTCACAAAGCTGTTTTCAGAGCCTACGAGAAGATTGAAACAACGCGTATGCGGATGGATATTTCGAGGAAAGTGTGGAGGAGAAGAACTGTAGAACCTTGAGACCTCAAGACCGCAAATACTCATTGGCAACGCAGTAGTTTCTGGTCTGCTGCCATAAAAGCCCATTAAAGTGAGCTGCGTCAGAATACTTTTGACGAAGAAACCTCAAACCCCCCCCCCCTCGTCTACATGAGTGTCTAGTAGTGCAAGCAAGGCCAGAACTAGAGGGGGGGGGGGCAGGGGCAATTGCCCCGGGCAGGCAAAATTTAGAGGGTGGTAGTTTCTAGGTGGGAACAAAGAACACCGTTACAAAATTGTCGAATTTTAAAGTTGTCAGGCGGCAAAATAACTTTTGTCCCGGGTGGTTGAATCATGTTTGCCCAGGGTGGTAAACATCCTAGTGGCGGTCCTTAGTGAAAGGGTATATTCCGTTTGCTCTTCAGCTCTTTGAAAACTGAAAACAAACACTGAAAACAAATTTTGACAAAGTTTCTGCGATAGAAAACATTTCTAATGTTATTCGGTGTGCTGAACACGAATTTTACTGTAAAAAGCTGAATTGCCTATGGATTTCCTCTGAAATTGCATATATAATACACATATAATGGCACAATTCAACACATTGAAACACCTTAAGTGTATAAAAAAGAAAATAAACATACGGAAAAAACAACACAAACATATAGATACCTCACCAATTTAATAGATACAGCATTAATACACATAAAAACACAATACAAATACATAGAAATTTAACATGCATAGAAATGCAAATGTATTACAGCACAACAGTTAATTTATTGGCGGTTGACATGTACTTCGCTTTGCAGTGTGCTTGTACTGGACATAAAGATCATCTCTTACAAAGGTCCAAAAGCGGACAGCCAGCATCGAGATTGACCATTTTCCCTAATAACGTTGTTTTCTGTGTGGTCCTTACCACTTTCTCACCATACAATAAACACTTGTATGTGTTTGCTTGTACTATGCCTGTAAAGCACGCACTTTTTTACTGTTGAAAAGGGGGAACATCTCAAAAACAAGAGGCCAATAAGACTGACTGACTTTTCATGGTGATTCGTATTCAACAAATGAAAACCATTCGTAGTTGTATATTTTCATTTCGGACGCAATTTCATTTTCACCCAGTGTAATACATGTAGTATAGTGAATATAGCCAAAAATACATCACACTCCCGCTCGTAATCTAAGGAAGAGTTTTTAACGACCATAAAATTATTGATGGCAGTGCTTGCATTTTATTTTCCGCGAAGAACAAAGATTGATTCCTAATTGCCAATAGCCCTTTGACTCCTCAATTCAAGTTCAATTTCCACCCGTTGATTGTAATCATGATAAACATGATCATTGATAATCATCTATAATTATTACGGCCTTCGGTGCATCAGTCGGAAACTCGTTGCAAACCCTCTTCCTGCAGTCCTGTGTATATGTGAATATACGTGATAAATACATGGTCAAAAATCAAATCATACCAATTTCTTTATTTTAGTTTTCATTGATATCTTGGTTAGTAAATATTTTAGTGTCGTTTCAGTTCAAAATACGGCTATATATAAGTTATACAATAGGTTTTTTTTTTCATCTATAAAGAATTTATTGCTTGCCGATGTCATTTCTTGAAAGCTGCTGAAAATTTAGGTGTTTAGAGATTTATAAAATCGCACTAAATTGAGGAAATTAGAAATAAATCTCAAAGTAACAACTACTCAGCTCTGCTAAGCAAGATTTTATCTGTTAATAGATAACAGTAGGCAAACTGTATATTTCACTTTCATAATTGGTCATTTCAATTAATTAAAATATAAACTGTAATTAATTGAATTGCTGTGTTGATGTATTGATTCAATTAAAAATATATTAACAGCACCAATTTGCATCCGTTTTTGTAAAAAGAAAAACTCTGTGCGTTTTTATGGAATAAAAGCTGTTTGATGACGCGCCGGAGTCGGTACCAGCTGACGTCATACGTAACGTCATTGCTCAAACAGAACCGAATGCGCTTGCTTTGCTACCCTGCCAATTACGATACTTTGCAATTGCTGTACTGCCCATTTCCCCGAATTATTCCCAAAATTATCTTCGATTGTTGTCATTAGTATCTACCAATTCATTGGTTCGCTATTTTCAACATTTCAAACACTTAAAAGTCGAGAGAAATTTCGGTGTTTGTTTATGAAGTAACTTCCACTGAGAGAACATTTTTCTCGAATCCATTTCAGTTGAATCACATACGCTTTTTAATTCATATTGGGTTGACTGAGAGCCACCTCGAGACACAATTGCGATTATCTTTTGAACTCTTTCTCATAATTCTTGATTATCTTTTCGTTTTCATTTGAATTAGCTTTTAGGAGTTTTGGAATTAGTTATTACCAATACAACTGCAACGTAAAAACATGTGAAACAAATGTGCAAAATAAGATCTTAGTACGAAGTGTTTCAAGTTGTGTTTTCATTATTGTTATTTTGAATACTAACATCAAAAGATATTATTACTTCATTACTATTTCTTGGATTTAATCAATTTCTTAGCTTATAAACTATAAAAAGATTATAAAAATACTACACGAGCATACCAATGACAACACCGTGAACGAAAGATCCCTCACTTCAAACAGTAAAAACGCAACTAAAATGTAAAAAAAAACACGTTTCGTGTGCTGCAGTCTCTGCTAAAAAAAAAATGCTTGAGCAGTGACGTCACGCAGTAGCTCCGAGACCACGCCCACTGAGTCAAGGCGGTAAGCGCGACTTCAAAGGGATGAAACAGCCCTGGATCCATAGAGGGTTAACAATCATCATCCGAAAATGAAACGGGAAAGAAATAATAGTCAAGATTTATTTCTACGCAAATTGTTATCATAATCGAATGAAACCAGGAAGTTCACAAAAAACCAGACGAATATTTGCTTTTATTTTTCTCTCATCATCTTATTGTTTTGTACTTTCATTTACTGCTCCCATCTGATTTTGGTCGCAGTTGTGTAATTCCTATGTACGTAGAACTAGCTCTTATTTATCTAGGACCATTATCGTAGCCATATTTTTTATCAAAGTAAAATTTCGAGCTCTGAAAAAAAAAAGGTAAAAACAATAATAATAATAATAAAAAGAAGGGCAGGCCGTTCGCAAAGTTCTGTCTCTGCTCTTGAAACGATCGGAACAATGATCCTGTCGGAGACAACAATTGACTTCGAAAGCGTAACACTTACCGTGAAACCCACCGATAGAGACTTGGTAATGGGCCATCGGGCAACGTTTTGTTGTTACGTTGCGAGTCATTAACCTCATTTGAGTTCAATCGCTCACATGTCGAGTAAAACAAAAAAATAAGCAGAAAGATTTCTCTTGGGTTAGGTTGCAGCCCTGCCCAAGAAAGAGCCCCGGCCCGTAAAATGCGTAATGGTTATGCGATTAAAGACCGAAATCACGTGTCAAGTCGCGCCTTTCACTTGGAATTTACAGATCCGTCAGCTAAACTGAGTATTTCAAAAGAAACGCAGTTTACACACTCTTGTTATTCGAAGATTCGCACATAATTGCGTCGAATACTGAAACCAGAAGCCCATTTAAATAAATGATTTAAGAAAGAACTGCTTATATATTACTGAAATTACTAAGTAACGTCGATGAAAAAAGAGAAATGGAGTTCTTTTTTGCCCAAATCCAGAAAGTACTTGTCGTGAAAACCGGTATGTATAGCAATGGTGACCAACCGAGCCCTCGCCGTTATTGAGACAAGTAATTTTAAAATGAATATGTAGAAAACGTTGATATACCCAAAATATTGTGAAATCACCGCTATACGCGTTTCGGAACTACATGAAGTTCCTTCTTCAGTAGCACAAGATAAAAAATAATAACAATGATAACCTCATATTGCGGCTCGCTTGTCGACACTCCAAATTATTTCAAGCGTGTCGCTCCCCAACATGAGTATTTTCATGCATAGTATTCGGGCGGGGGATACTCGTGCTACATTTGGGATTGTTAGAAGTGCCGTATATTTTCCTCCAGAAAGCAATCTCCAGTACCCGTACAATCTTGACTAAATTCAAATACGTGCTTGAACTTTTCTTTTTTTTTTCTTTGCAAATTGTTTGTTTTATGCAAACTCTTTTATCTCCGTGTGTGTATATATATTCTGCAAAATTTTAAAAAAAAATTGAAAATATTATTGGACCACAACTAGCACTATGATGTTAAACAGGTTGGGACTATCCCCTCCCATCCTGGTGTATAGAGCAGGCAGAACCTAGTTATAGCCTACTCAATCATCCTCTTATGATTTGAATTGATATTTTTTTTTCAGACTAAGTTCTCAAGAAGGTTTACAGATGGCGTACGCATATATATGTTCTTGTTTTTATTATTTTCTTATTCTCTGACAGATTTGCTTGCACTGTATGTAATGCGTGCACGTGGAATGGTATAGTGGTAGAGAGTGCCTACCTTAAATCATTAGTGTGTCGCTTGCAGTGAGTTAACGAACCGAGGGATTAAAACTATTTCAAGCTACCTTGTTAGGCAATCCGCCTGTTGGGGGGGGGGGGCGTTTGATTGTATTCCCTCCCTCCCCCCCTTTTACTTTTGTTTTTAATTTGCAACTTCTTATAGTTTGATTGCATCTATCTTTCTTTCGCTTGCGCAGAAACAGAAGCATTTCTCCGACTATTTGTGCAGCAAAGGGTATCGGAAGACTAAGTATTATCAAATGGTTAATGACATAGTTATAGAAATCCAGTCTTTTTACTAATTCTAAATTCACAAAATGTGTCAGTAGATGTGTCCTCAGAAAACAAAATAGAACACTGCAAATTAATAGAATAGAAATGAACAAAATATCGCTAGAAATACGTCCCGCTGACTGCTAAGATTAATACGGTTCTTTCACATGCAAACAACGAAAAAGAATAGAAATAGATTGATGGTCGTGATCGTTCCGTTTCAATCTATTTGAAAGGATAGGAATCGCAAACATTAATTTATCATCACCGCAATATAAATAAAGAACGAGTTGTACCAGTCCATCGGTGACGAAAATACAGGGTGTCCTAAAGCGGACCGACGGTTTTTGGACATATATTTTGTTGGCAGGGGAGTACGCAGCATCGACCTTTGGAAGTGGCACAAAATGCTGAAAAGCTTCGCGTTTTGGGAGAATTCAAAAATTTTCTCCCCGAGAAATTTTGAGTTGCTCTACTCTTTAAAAAAAGGCATTTAAATTAATAGAAATTAGTAAATATAATACATAATCTTATATCAATTTTTTCACCGAATTATTATTTTTTTTTTCTGATTCTTGGTCGGCTTGGGGGGCACGGGCCCTATGAGCTCACCTCTGCGTATGCCTCTGATTGTTGGAAAAGTAATTCTGACAGCTAAATTAAATAAGCAAAGTGTGTTCCTTTACTAGTAGTAAATATTGACGACATATGACAATGCAAACAACTTTGACGTGTTTGTACACAATTACATGGTTATTCATCCATAATTCCTTGGAAAAATCACGCGAGACATCCTAGTTCATGCAAGATGGTGAAAGTCGGGAAACTGAAGACTTCGATTTCTAGTTGGAATGTTTGTTGTAATAAAGTCATTCCCCCAAATAATCTTGTGGCGGATAAATGTGAAAATATTCCGCTTCAAAGGATAAAATCCCCATTGGGACCAAATTTCTCCCATAAAGACAATGTCAAAGTTCCCCGCTTAATAGAATATTATGATTCACACGACAACTGTAAATATAGGATAACCTCTATGTACGCTTTATTTTTATTAGAAAATTTAGAAATTTGGCAAATATGCTACTAATTTAGAATTATAAAAAAAATCTAGACTTTTTGAGCCTTGGAATGTCTGAACCGTCCTTGTATAGTACATTTAATTATTTTATTTTATTTTTGTTCTTCATTGAGCCCATAGACATGCCTAGCCAATAAACAGCGCTAGCTTTTTTTAAAAAAAGTAAAAATTTCAAAAAAATCTGCAGAAACACGATTGACTTAATGGAATGTCTTGCAATTAGAAAAAAGAAATGGTTTGAGTGCAACGAATTAAAAGTTTTTGTTGCAAAAAAAACCCCAAATGAAATTACCAGAGAGTATGGAATTTCTCAAGCACAGGTGCCAAGCATTAAGAAAAATTTGGGTGAAATTGAAGAAAATTGACGAAAGAAAGGAAGCCTGAACATAACGTCTGATTTCAACCAAGCTGTGTTTCAATGGTTTCATGCTTTTTAAAGAGTCCAAAATTACATTAATCAAACAGGCAAGAGAAGCAGATTTATTTAACTTGTAAAGTTTCACAAATGGCAGCAATCGAACAATTGGATGTTTAATTTTACAAACTATACTAGAGCCAGGATCACACTACAAAAGTTTGATAAAATATATTTAACAAAACTTAAAAAAAACAACCAACTAGCATATTGACGCTTACTGGTTGCATTTTTCAAGTTTTGTCAAACTTTTACAGTGTGATTTAGGCTTAATGGTGTGAATAATCGAATACCCCGCTTAATCTGATATTATGTGATTTAAACGTTGAAATCGATTTAAGCGGAAACAACTGCATTTTAGTTTATCAAGTATTTCCATCGTGTTGTCTGTTGAATAAAGCCAACATTACACTATAAAAGTTTTGTAAAATCTCTTTGATAAAACTTGAACAAATTCAACAAATAAGCTTATCGGTTACATTCGAGTAAATGCAACTGATAAGCTTGTTGGTTGAATTTGTCAAGTTTTATAAATCAATTTTTATCAAACTTTTATAGTGTAATGCCGGCCTAACGCTGCATCGATAAGATTTTGAACTAACAATAGGGCAGTTTCATAAATAAACATTTGTACATTCTGTGGCTTATCTCATCTGTTGCCAAAATTACTCCTTACAAACTAAGCGTTTTTCTCACATTCTTTTTAAAAACCGTCAGTGCCTTACACAATAAAAGTTTTATAAAAAAATCTTTTATGAAACTTGAAATATGCAACCAATAAGCGTATCGGTTACATTCGCGCGAATATAACCAATAGGCTTGCTGATTGGTTTTTTCCAGGTTTGGTAAAACATATTTTATCAAACTTTTATAGTGTAATAATAATCGGCCTAGGCCGGTATTAAACTTTAAAAGTACTTTTATAAAACTTGAAAAATGCAGCCAATAAGGTTATTGGTTACATTCTAGAAAATGCAACCGGTGACCTTATTGGTTGTTTTTTTCTTCTCAAGTTTTATGAAAGGACATTTATCAAACTTTTATACTATAATTCCGGTCTACCCTCAATTGAAAGAGATACGTAGTGAACGTTCTGGCCGCATTACAATCCTTTTGAATCAGTGGTTTTTCTTGTACAGTCTTTGACATCAGTTAACGATTATAGGTTACAGAATTTACTTTAAAAAAAAACGAAATTCCTCTAGATTCTGCCATCTTCCGATCCTTGATCACCTTTAGAAATATTTGCGAACGTCCATTGTGTCTGAACTGAACGACGTGAGTGCGATGTTAATGCAGGAACTAATGATACGTGTCTTTTTCTCCATGATAACGTGACTTACGAAATGCGTTAGAGCTGTAAAAATAGTATTCGTTCAATGTCCATCCGATCTGATAATGCGGATTCGATGTTGATTCACAAAGAGCAGGGAAATTAAAAAAAGAAGAAAAGATGGACCCCGGTTAATCCTTCCGTGCCAGTTTTCTCGAAACACACATACATAAGTTACAGTGAGTGAGTAACATACTTTGGCTTCCTTATTTATGCAGGTTTTTTTTGTTTTTTGTTTTTTACAGCTTCTTCTTCATTTGAGTCCGTAGAGGTCACCTGAAGAAAGAAAAATTCAGCCTCGATGAGAAGAAAAAAATGAGGGGGTTTAAAGCTTTTGCCGCCATTAAAATCTGGGTCAAGGCAATGAAGTCGGACTCTATTTTCGGAGGCAAATATTTTCGATAATTAACGCGTAAATAGCCCCAACAACAGGAATGCCGATCGTGCGAAAATTTCGACGGCAAGTTTTTCATTTTCTCACTCAGTCAGTATGGCGTCTAACCGAATGTTCAGAAGATAGTTGAGGGATAAATAGTTGTGTTAAAGTAGTATTCGATCTTTCCAGCTCATCAGACTGGGATTAAGCTTGGAAATTTTCGAGGAGCCCCAATGGTCCTTGATTTTCGTATACAGGGTGATTAAGAAAGAATCATCCGATTTAAAATGATTCTACACTTGAAACCGACCATTAACAAAAATTGTTCATAAAACGTAGGCACATTTCCCCCCGTATGTTCACGTATTACTTATCATTCTAATCTGTGTTTTTAATCTTTAAGAAATATAGGTGGCCCTGCAAAAGTACTAACTAGATATCGCACGCCGCATGCCAGAAACACGAATGTACACAAATTTTCCCTTTTTTTTATCAGCTGTTTGGATACCTTGTTTTGCTATCTAAGTTTTGCCTGAAACGCGAATGTAACACGCGTATGTTTCGATAATGCCCTATTGAAGCACACGTTACCAAACATTTTGGGAAAATAACTTGCATAGAGTGACATGGGTAGAGTAAACATTCAAACGTCATTTCCCACGTTCTGTTTTTGCAAGGACATTGCACATTCGTCGTTCTGGCATTACGGAGCCGATATATTGATTCTTGTACAAGTAGAATTTGATAAAATTACATTGTCTAATCAATGGTAATTAGCTCAGCTGAATAAAGGCATTCTTAAATTTTGACATATTTTTAAACAAAAAAATTAAATTCTTATTTGAAAATTTTTATTTTGGAGAATCTATCGTGACCCCATTAGTTCTGTTTGCGCACCACTGATCTTATATTCCTGAAGGTGACCCGCACACCTCCAGTAATATAGACAAACTCGAATCAATCCAAAATAAATCCACCCGATTCACTCACGACTGCTGGTCATATTTTGTTTCCGTGTCCGAACTTAAAAACAAACTCAATCTCCTCCGTCTCTCCATTCTTCGTCTCATATCTCGATTAACCGTGTTATATAAGGTTTTCCTTGGTCATTTCAACTTTGATACTTCTGGTATCCCAGACAAACCATCCTACATCTCTCAAAGACTCGACCATTCCCTTGAAATAAGACATATTTTTGCTTCCACTGACTGCTTTAAATACAGCTTCTTTCCTCATACCATTGGTGAATGGAACAAACTCCCAAGCTCCACTGTCGAATCCCTCACTACCTCTGGTTTTTTGTCCGATGTAAAGCAATATGTTTGTCAATTTCAATCGAATCCTCTTGTATAGGCCTCAGGACCAACAATATTGTATAAATAAATGAATAAAATATTGAAGACAGATTGCAGCACCAGTATACAGCATAACACGAAACAACCATAACTCCGACAACATATAAAATATGTTAGGGCCACTCATAATCTTACCACACGTTCTTGTATGTACCGATTCCTTAGAAATTTCTCTGATGAATGTGTACGAGGTTCACATACGATCAAATAGTAGCATCAGCCATGTGATATGTGTGTATTTCATAGGTTCCGAAATGGTCGAAAAACCTGAGAATCGTCATTCTCTCTCTCTCTCTCTCTACTATCAATGCTACAATGATTCATACGCTGGAGTCGTAAACAATTTACGGGAAAATGAATTTCGCTTCAAGTATATAATATGAAAATTTGATACGCGACTTGTTAGAAATGCATTCAAAATAGCGATTTCAGTTTTCGAGTCGAATGAATGGATAAACAAGAAACGTTGTGTCGGAATACCGAGCAAGGGTTTTAATGTTTTGTTCTCTCTCTTGGCTAGACTCTGTTTGTTCTTGTTGTAGAATTAAGTAAAAGATTAAGGCCAAAGAGAAAAGGAACGAAAACAAAAAAAAAACACCACATGGTAGTTGCACCACACGGAGATAATAATCTGGCAACAAGCGACGAATTGTTTGTTATTAAATCCGTTGAAGCTTTTGCTTCGACCAAAATTCAAACGAGGAGTGACCTAGAAATTTTTTCCTCTCTCACATCGCGTCTTAATTATTATTACGAAACCCGCAAGTAATTGCATTATTTTAATAGAAGCAACGAAGAATATTTTCATTTGTATTTCGTACTAGCATCGGAGAGAAAGCGTGTTTTTTGTACTTTGTTATTTCGAGACGGCGGCGCTTGTACTGCATAATGGATGAGTTTAAGTTTCGTATGTTTATAATTTCCTCACGAACACATCATCGCGTAATGAGATATATCTCTGAGTGTGAAAACAGCATTTGTATATTCTTTCTAAACCCAACGAACGAAATAATGGGTCTTGATCATCTGATAATTTTTTGTCGCACCACAGTCACTTTTATGCACACGCGAGGCTACTCGGACGGGAATTTATGGTGTATAGCCGATTCTCTAAAAGCTTTTCTTTTCACCGCTAGATTGGTGCACTAACAATACAGTGTGGGAAATATTTATTCTTCTTAGCACCCTCTTTGACCCTTGAGTGAAAGTTGTACCTCGGAAAAGTTGTACGCCGGTTTCTAGGATTTTACGAAAAATTCACCGCCATGCTATTCACTAATAGGAAAATTCACTACTAAGGAAAATTCACCGACAACAGTTCAACCACTCGGTCTGAGTGACCAAGTGATTGAGCAAGTGAGTAAATATGTGAGCTTGTGAGTGACCGAATATGAGTTGGTGAATGAGCTAGCGAATAAGCTAGTGAATGAGGGATTCACTCACTCACTCATCTGCTCACCTGCTCCCTCATTTACTTATTTACAATCTCACATGCTCAGTCACTTACTTCCTCAGTTACTGACTTGCTCATTCATCCCCTCTCTAGCTAGTGCCTAACTCACAAACTCACTCGCTTGTTCATTCACTTACCCTCCTACTCGCTACCTCCCTGACTCATTGATGAAATTGATCAATACTGTGCTCGCTTATTCACTCACCCACTATGTCACTTTGTTGATGAATTATTGCCTGTTACCGTGAATTTTCGCAACGGTGAATTTTCTGGAGGTGGATTGTTGGCGATGGATTTTCTGCACACGTGTTTCGAGCATATGAACAATTCTCCTAAGTGATATTGACAGAAAACATTCAAAGAGAAAAACGTTTGGGCATTCATGAAACGAATTTTCCTGAAACATTCATGAAACATTTACTTCTTTCGTTTTTCAGTTGCGGTGATGAATAATTTTCTTTGCTTGGTATATCGAATTATTTTAAAGTAACCATTTAATTGTTGAAGAGAATATCAGGAAATGACGTATAGTTTTCATTAGCTAATTCTTGTTTTAGAATTTTGCAGGGCATCATGCAGTTGTTTAATATATTTTCTCTATTTCAGAATAAACAAAGAAAACTATATACAAACGAGAATGAAAAAAAATGAAAATAGGGAGAAAAGCAGACACATTATTATTATTATTATTATTATTGTTGTTCGTTAATCTTGTCTCTGGGCGTTGTGAAAAGCAAGGTCACATTCTATAGAATGGCCTCCTCCACGTCCCATATCTCTGACCGGCGCAACGAGGCAACGCCTCAAGTGCCAACAAATATATTCATACGTGTATCAAACAATTACGATCCCAAAAACAAAGAACGCGAAAATTGCAAATATTTGCAACATTCTCCGTGTCTTCCTGTTCGGTATTTTCAACAACGAATGAGAGATCTCGCAGTTCTTAAGAGGAAACATTATTACTAGGGCTAAGATTTTTATGCCCTAAAAACTTCAAATAATTGCTCTATAAAAAATGCATTTATGCCCTTAAAAATCTGCAGATATGTCCTATAAAGTGGAAAATACGTCCTAAGAAATTTTTCAATCCCATCTCAGGTGGCATTAGTTTTAGCAAAATAATAGGATAATGAAAAGTAGTGTCGATACTATCTAGACTATTTTAAACTGTTACGTATTTTATGAACAAAAATTCTTCATTTTACTTACCACTAGGACTATCAGAGAATCAATATAGCCATAGCTTTCTTCTTTTTTTTTTACATTCAAGTTTCCCCCCCCCTAAAATTTAGAATTAACATGCTATCATCTATCGGTACAAATATCTAGCGAAGTGCAGTCGACGCTCGATTTTACAACCTCCAATTTACGAACTGCGGGTTTTTACGAACTGATTTTCTGGTCCTAAACAATATAACATTGCTTTAAACGTCTTTCACGTTCATGAACGTGAAAAACGAGCGTCGACTGTATTTAGCTTTAGAAAGGCATTGCACAAAATTGAAAAAACAAAAATGTACGTATTTCTTTTGCTTGATGAATATTTCAAAATTTCCCACAAACGCTAAGAAATTTCCCACAAGGATTAATTTCAGCTAATTTTTCCCACGAATATTGAAAATTACTCATGGGTTTGTTGTTTGAAACTTTAATAAATTATCGTAGATGAGCCAGCTTCGGGGGGTTTACGTTTTGGAAGCTTTTTTGTGAATAACGGGGAAGAAGAAAGAAAGAGCTCTCTCGTCAGGGGAGGGAACCGAAAATACCAGTCTGAAGCAGAATTGGAATAGCGGGAAAAACATTTACTTCTTATCGAAAATTAGGAAATATGCAAAATATGCCTTAAATTTTTGAAAATATGCTCTATCACATAAAAATAACGAAATGTGCAAAGAAATAAATACAAAAATACACAAAGGCATATAAATTCGGGCTCGGGTTTCTACGCCTAATTATAGTCTACAGTCGTTTTGCATCTAGTAGGTCCAGGCCAGGTCCTGGACAACGCGTCTTTCCTCGTTGGCTTGTTGACTCTCGACCTAAAAACCAGTCCGGTTGGAGTGAGTGGACCTAAACCTCTCTCCAAAGTCTTCTGCTCCCGAAACGTTCGCAAAGTTCCATCTGGTGATTCAGTAGCTGAGGTAAAACACAACGTCACTAATGGTAATTATCCACCAATGTCGTCATCACAATGGAAACCTTATGTAAACCCCGAAACAGCAAAATTCAAATACGTGCTGTTAATTAAACACCCTGCATTTTATAGGACTCATTTTCTAATTGTATATTTCCAGTGATTTGCTTTTGTGCAGCTCTATCTAGTGACAAAAAATTGAACTAAATTTTTTTCTGTGTTAAAAAATTTTTTTTCGTATAAGAATAATCTTTCGCAAATTGTATTCAAATATGTTAATTTTTTTCATTTTTATAATTTTTTTAGTTATTTACAAATTTGCCAGTTATTTTATATATAAGGAATGTAACATTTGATAATATTAATTGTATTTTTGTGTTGTCGTGTAACTCGGTAAGGTCATTAGCAAAATCAGGTCCAGCTGAAAGATATGTCTTGGTGCAGGATGATTTGATGTAATAAGCTCGATCTTTAGCCATTGGAGATATAACGCGGAGAAAAAAATAACTTCAACATGTTTTCTACGTGATGACGTAGATGTCGCTCTAAACTGAATACTGAGGGGAATTCTATTTCTCAAGAAAAATATATATTCAGAGAAAGCGGCGGAGTAAAAAAAAACCATTAGCCTTGAATGATGATTGTCTCGAAATCTAGATCAGACTACTGATTGTGTCAAAGATCTAATCGATTCTGTATATATATATATATATATAGTTCTCTCTGATCAACCACTTAATACCTGAAACGTTATTGTGGACTAATGATCCGTTTCGCTCGCTTCAAAATCCGCACAAAAGGAAAAAAAAAAACAAACGAACAAAAAAAAGTAACTAAATATACGCGTCACTTACTGGTGCTTTGCACAAAACATAGCATTTAATTATCTTTCTCCTTTCCCTCGTCAAATTCGCTTTGTTTTCGATTATCGGAACAATCAAGGACTTCAGCAAATAGACGAATCAACAATGTCCGAAAGTTGTTTCGCGTCGCGAGACCAACCAGTCGATCGGTACTGCACTCTGACCGACTTGACACATCTGTGACCGGTTTTACACGCAGCAAGCTATTCCAAATATCGATTTGTTATACTGAAATTAATGCACATTCGTCACGCTTATATACAAAGTCACGTTATACCGGTTGCTAAGAGTTATTTGAAACATTTATCATCCGCATTAATTATTGGTTGATGAAAAGATGAATCAACCGAAATCAGAAGCACAGTACACGGTACTCTATTTCCAGACAAATTTACGGAAAATATGATTTTGTAATGTTTTTCCTTTCGTTTGAAACACCCCCGTTCTACTTCGCAATTCATCACCATACTACCAGTGAATAGGTCCAAAGCATATAAATATTTTTTTGGTGAATTTAACAGCGTCTGTGATGTGTTTAGTAGGTGATGCACTCCATCTTGCAAGTTTCTAATTGAGAAATTGGTAATGAGTTAATTCTAACGTACACATTTTTCTGTATATACATGTTTATGTTCTTCATCAGTGTATCTCTGCATCAGTTATTGTTCGTGATTGGCAAAACATATACAGTACATCACATCAATGGCTTCATTCAAGTGGAAGATGTGGAGGTCATAAATCTTCTAAAAAATATACAGATTTACAAGAGTAGTGTTGCTGAGGGAATCGTCCCAAGGGATGGAAGCTTGTTAATAAGGTTCCGACGTTTAAAAGGGCAGTAGAGAAGCCGTGTCCAATTATCATCCAGTGAGCTTGATGTACTCCCTCTCGAAAATTTTGAAAAGTTATTATCAAAACGCAGTTTGTGAAGTGGATAGACGATAATAATGTATTGTCGAAAAATCAGCATGGGTTCAGTAAGGGGAAGTCATGTGTAACCAACCTCCTTTGTTCTATGATCAGGTGATCAAGTCCTTGGATAAGGGAATAAATTTAGATGTTGTTTATCTTGATTTCCAAAAGGCATTCCAACATGGAACTCTTCAAGCTTTCACACGAGATTAGGATTGAGGGAAACTTGCCGAATTGGATAGAATCATGGTTGAGAGGCCATAACGGGTTATGGTGAAAGGAGAATTCTCTGATAGTAGCATAAATGCCAAAAGTGAAGTCCTTCAAAAACGTGTGTCCTGGGCACCATACTTTTTTCACTTTTTATCGATAAACTCGATCAGGGTTTAATTTCGATAAACTCGTATCTATGGTATTGTTAGCAAATTCGCAGATGACATGAAGCTAATGGGGGTAATCGGGAATCAAAGAGATCGCTCCAGACGAACTTAAACAGGATTGCAGCATGGGCAAATGAATGGAGCATGACGTTTAGCGTTGAAAAATGCATGGTCGGTCATTTTAGTTCGGACAACCTGCGGTTCTCTTATGAGTTGAATGGTGTCACTATCCCGGATGCAACTAGGGTCACCGATTTGGGAATTCTCATTGACGAGCGGCTTAGGTTTTCTGTTCTGCAGTGGTCAAATCATTTGATTATTTGATCATTTTTGTAGCACACGAGGGCTAATTAGACCGGGACCTACAATTCATTACTGATTCCGAACGGCTGCCTTTTTTCATACTCATCGAGGGGTTGGTGCGCTAACCCCTTGATTTGGGATTCCCTGGGGTAGAAATCTTTTTCTGTGGTCATGTCGCCGTTTCTGTTCTATCCCTGTGTCAGGAAAGTTTCTGACAAGCGGTGTTCAAAAAAACGAACCAAATACTCGGGGGGGGGGGGGCGTTCTTCCAAAGTGATCCTTCCATTTTTCCTTACATAGGGCATAGTTCGCCCTGGACTGGAATGTGCCGTAAGGATTTGCAGACCTTATCTAAAGAGGGATATAGACTTGGTTGAGGGGTTACAGAGAAGAGCTACGCGTGCTCTGGTTGTTACACACAAGGCTTGAACTATGAAAAAACACTTGATTTCTTCAATATGTTTACATTGGAAGAACGCAGGTGTCGGGAGGACATGATCGAAATTTTTAAAATTTTGACAGGGATGGACCATGAATTATTAATACAACATCCATCGACTGCTTCGACAAGGGGGACACCAGTAATGATTGGCAAGGGACAACTTAAGGTTATGGTGTCGCAGAGAATTTTTCTGTAATAGGGTTGTGAAATGGAATAGCTTATCCCCCGGGGGATAGTAAATTCTAACACAGTTGACACGTTTAAAAAGAAATAGTAAAATAAACATATAGGGATAAATCGAGAAACTATCCATTCTTAGATAAGACAACCATACATTTTTTTATGGGCATTGCATTATATTTCACAATGTATATATGGTTTTTAGTTTATATAATTTCACTTTTAATTGGGTTACTGCGTTTTAGAAATGACATCAATATTTGTTATGGGCATCTTTTTTCCACCACCTCGTTGGGCATTTCGCCTGTTGTGGCTTTGTACTATTTGTAGAAATAAATAGGAAATAAATAAGAGTCGTAAAACCAATTTATTGTAGTTCGGATTCGTATATCATCTTCCCTGGAACAGTTTCATATTTTTTTTAATGACAGTATTTTTGTTTCTTGTTTAAGTTTCTTGTTTTCACATTTTTGAAGGTATTTCTTCTTTTATGGGAGTACGGAGAAATAATTTCGGGGCAAATAAATTGAAAACAAATCTTGAAACTGTGGAGTAAAACTGATCCAAATCTCAAAGTGACAACTATTATTTGAAGGGGAAAAAATCTTATTTTTCTTTCATCGCATGTATGTTTTTCATGGCATCTAAAGCATAAAACTGCAAGAGTAAAATATGGATATTTTTCTTTATATTTTGAGCTCCGCACGCTGGATACTGTTTCTCCTAATCTGTTGAAAAGGTATTCCCCATTATAAGATATTATGGTATCACATTCGAAACTTCTAACAATGCTAAATGTGTTCAATAAGTATCAAGACTGATTAAACGAAACTATCTAGTATATAACTATGTTTACCGGTAAGGAAAGCTGGCATTTGTCTTTTTTTTAAATAGGTTCATTCTGAATCCGGGCAGTGGTTATGCGTTTTGAAAACCGTGTTCATCATAATTTGTTGAAAACTTTTTACCATTGATCCTCAATTTAATCTTATATGAGAACACGAAGAAAAAAGAAATTCTCACAGCTAAGTATGTTGTCAGAATAATGGAGATGATGCCGTTTTTGGCTAAAAACTCATTGCTATACTTAGGCTGAGTGAATTGGATCACCATTTATCAAGATGAGGAAGAGCTAAAAATAAATGCGGTGGTTTAATATAACAAGACTTTCATAGATGACTATTATTACTTTGATATTTATTATTCAAGATTTGATATCTTTCAAAGTAAACTAGTTCAGAATATACTTACGTAGTGTCTCTAACATTTGAAGGTTTCCTCCGAATAACGTTCTATGCTTACATATTTTTGCGAAATCGGATTTTTGACTGAATAACGTTCTATATGCAGCTTCCGTTACACGTTCGTTGAGTAAGTTCTTGCAGAAACGAGCAAATATATCGTTGCTATGCCACTTCACATAGCTGCAATCGTGAGTTCTATAACTAGAACAACGGTCTATGTCACCGCCGCTGCGGTGATCGAGTGGTCATAGTGAGGAATTTGCATCGCGATGACCCGGGTTCGGGTCCTCGCAGAGCCACCACAGTGGTGGTTGCCTGAAGTCGGTCTTCTGTGATTCCCAACTTCAAGGCGCGAATGCGAGCCGATCTCCCCGTTAAAAAGTCTCGCCACAGAGAGCAACAGGCCTACAACGTTACAAATATTCAATCATTACACTTCACTCACAATTTAAAGTATAGATGGCAGCACTGAAATATCATACACAACACTAGCTACACACTCAGACTGTTAGGTGCACTCACTTTGTTCCAGACTCTGCCACGAAGCTGGGCTGAAAGAGATCTCGGCAACGGGATAAGTCCGATGGCAGAGACCCTGGCGTTCATTCATTCATGTGTCTCCTCTAAAGTTTAAAAACCACATTGCCCCCCCCCCCGATATTCAACCCAACAATTTATTTATTGATCTGAAAAAATTTCGAAGTCCACGTGTTTATATAGAAATGCTACTCTATCAACTTTTTTCTACCTCTTCGACGTTTTGAAAACATGGTCGTTTGAGTTTCTCTTGTTTTGAATTTGAAGCCTAGGAAAACAATCACTAGCACATACTAGCATGACTAGGCATGACCACTGGGAAGGGGGTGTCATACTAATACAAAAACATCTGCACATTTTGTGCTCACATTTGCACGGATTAATCGAGCTGAATGCTTCTGAAACAGATGCGATACCCCATGAAGATGATCAAGATTGAGAATTTGAAGAAAAGTTCTTCAAGAGCAACATAGCAAAGGGCAGCAATGAATTGTTTCCATGAAATAGACTCATCTATAGTACATTTTGCACATGTAGAAAAATTGATAAAGGAAATTTTTTGGTATATATACTCTTTTTTGGTTTATATACTCTTTTTTTTTTTTTCATTCTTTCAAACCCAGCCTAACTCCGGTCTATCGCCATGGGCATATACTATCGAGTGAGTTGTGCCGGCAGTGAACCTCTCCACTAATTATACGAAGTACAGGTGACTGGATACCAAGCGAAGTCACATTTCTCCGTGGGGCCACGTTCCCCACAGAAGAATGCGACTTTTCTTTCACAATTATCTTTGCTTGGTATCCAGTCATCTGTACTTCGCATAAGTAGCGGAAAGGTGCATCGTTTGTTTGTTCTGTGTCGCCATCTGGAGGCTGATTTCGTTGCGAGCTGTAGCTGAGTTAGAACGCTGTCTATTGCGCAGTCCCGTTCAGGTCAAAGAAACACAGTGTTCTTAGGAAAGAAAATGTCTATCATCTGTAGCTTAATGGTAGAGCAAGCGAAAGTGTGAGGGTGGGGGTTCCCCAAAGAGGAATGTGTGACTCTTCTTTCCGATTATCTTCGCTTTGATATCAAGTAATCTGTACTTCGTAATGATTGAATATTTGTATCGTACTATACTCTCACATATTAACTGGAATTCGGAAGAGACGGCCAAAAGACAACATTATGTTGTTCTTCCCAGAAAGCATCGTCTTGAGAATTCACTGGCCCCTCCCCTTTCTATATCTTCCACACAGAGCAGATACTCTAAAAATGAGATGCTTAAAGAACAAAATTTTAATATTTGGATTATTCGCGGATTTTCCGTATTCACAGTCATCCCCGGAACGTAACCTCCGCGAATACAGAGGAACGACTGTATGTGGATGATGATGGGGCTTGCTTTGAAGGAGATCAATGTACGTAACTCATAAGCAGTAATGTATATTTTTTCCATTTTTAATGATCTAATAATTTTCTGATGACACGTCGTACATGTTTTCTTTCCGCTTCATTTCCTATAATATTCCATTAATATTTAAAAAATATAGCATTCTTTCAAAAAAAAAAAAGAAAGTAAAACAATCCAGGTGAAGTTGTAGCTCTCTATACATACTTTGCCTGAATTAGTTTTCACTATTACGCAATAAGGACCAACACGTGCCGTAAAAAAGAATGTTTGGGTCACCGATCAATTAGGCTTTGCGTGCGTGTATACTATAGTACACGCGCGCAACATGCAAATAACATCTTACCTGACTTCACACGAAAATGAAGATTCGACCCCGTTTTTTGAATAATTCCATTCCATTCATAATGGTAATTGAAAATTATTCTTAAAAATCCATTCACCGCATATCCAATAAAAAAAGATGAAAAATTCTTTAAAAACAATAAAACAAAAATAAAATGAAATAAATGAATTTAATGATGAGGAAAGGATATGAAACCCGGAAGTTGCGCATACCGTGATGATAAGCGGCTCAAGAAATACAAGAAAAAGGCGGAAAAGCAAAAAGAAATGTTATAGAAAAGAAGTAAAGGTAATTCATTCATTGTAGGCCTGCGGGTGCAGAAGCAAGGCGGCCTGACTATCAACATAAATGTGGAAGTGATGATGTCGATTCGGAAGGAAATGGCCGCAGAATAAACTGCAGAAACTCGTGGCTATTTTCTTCTTTCTATTCATTTTTTACGCAAAAAAGAAAAGAAAATTCGGATCGCGTGGGAGACAAACGTGTTTATTTCTGCCTTCGCTAAATTCCAATTTGAACCGATATCTCAGCGATCCCAAGTGCTTCGAAGGGTTTTCAGCCTTTAAAAGTGCCGACCAATTCACTGATTTTAACACTATTCGCGGGCCTTTCAATTAACGTCTTTACGATCACGGGCGTAATATTACGTCCAAACTCAAGTGGAATGAATGTAAATAAGTTATCTGTGTTTTCTTTCCTCCCTCTGAACCATCGCGAAGCTTTATCGCAACCCTATTATCTCTACGGAAGATTTTTTTTTTTCCTCTTCACATATAATGTACCTTTCTATTATATGCATGTAAAAGCGAAAGAGAACACGTAGGGGGAGAGTGAAAAGAGGACTCTAGAAAAAATTTCTTTTATTTATAATTGTACTTTTTCGTTTAATATTTTTTCTTCCCCCTCCTTCGTTTCTCTAACGCGCGGTTAGGTCAGCACAAGGTTACCATATTTATCGCCGATTCGTTAAACAGACATATATATAATATGAATTTCTTGCCAAATACTTGTGCGTGAAGTGTTAACAGATCTGGAACAGCACCTTTGGTCGCTCAAGTGATTCATGAATGGGTCGCGGGTAGTCTGAGTGATCTGGGACTGTACCGCGGGCTACTTAAATGATCTCTAAATGTGCCGTGGGTCACTCAAGGCCTCCGGAACTGTGACACGGATCACTAAAGTGAACTGCAAATATGATGACTCAAGTGATCGGGGAATGTGCCATGAGTCACTTAAAAGATCTAGAAATGTACTGTGGTACAATTAATTGATCTGAAACAGTACCACGGGTCATTAAAGTGATCTGTAAATATGCCGCAGGACACACCGTATTTTAACGTGCATAAGGAACCCCTCCCTTTTTGCCAAAAATTAGGTCCCAAAAATAGGAGAGGTTTCTTATACATGGATAGTATCATAGATATATCTATTCGGAACCTTTTCCCGAATTTTAAGCCCAAAAAATCGGCGGAGGGGAGGGGGGGGGGCGCTCCTTATGCACGTTAAAATACGGTGAGCGCTCTGGGACTGTGCCGTCGGTCACTCAAGTGATCTGGAAATGTGTGGCTTAGTTCATTTTTACAAAATTAGGTTTGAGGTCACCGGCCACATCAGATAACTTCGAGGGCCACGTTTGTGCCGCGGGCCATGGATTGAGCATGTATGATGTTAACAAAAATAGAGATCAAGTAATTCTCGTCGAAAAATGAAGTCCAACATTTTTATCTGAATCTCAATCTTCCCATTCTGGTTTTATGAATTAAAATTCAATTATTCGAATTTTTTTTAATAATACAGTATTTTTCTATAGTACAGTAAAACCTGTCTTTTACGGACACCGGCGGGACAATAAAATTCATCCGTAAAAGTGGGGTGACTTAATCAGGGTTTTGAAATGCACACTTTTACAGTATTGGACATGGTGAAATTATAATTAGGCCGTAAAAGGGAGATGGCCGCATTTGAGAGGTGTCGGTTAAGAGGAGTTTTTACTGTATTACTGCAACTGAAGAAAAATTGTACATTTTATCTTTTCAACACCGAATAAATGAAATTGAAAACCACGTTCACGTTTAACTTATGCTTCTACTTTTGACAACGACACCTAGGAATGCCGAAATGTGTCAGATCTTTTCATTTTACTGTGAATTGTTGTTTTTGATTTGAATTATTCATTGCGGTAACGTTTAATCGTTATTTTTTTTTTTTCATATCGACCAACCTTCAATCTTTTCTCATAAAATAAAATTATAGACGTTAATTCTCGAAGGATATTCTTTGCTTATGAAATCCTAAAACCCGCCATTCCGAAGAAATAAAAAAGCACAGGGCGCATAGGGAAATCCCTTTATCCTGGAATAACTCGTAAACCGTTTATCTCAGAAGTATAGTTTCAATTGGAGAAAATATCCACCCACACAAATGACATGTAGATCTCAGATACGTCATTCGTATTGCAAGGGATTTCACAGTTGGTTATTACAATAAACAAAAAACTTTTCATTTGATCATCCTGCCTTAAAAGACCCAATTAAGAAGTTTGTTATATCCCCTGTTTTTCTTGAGCCCAGCAATAAAAAAATCCCATTTTTTTAAGCGCAATATTCACCTGAATTCGTTCAGATATTCAAGTAGATTTTTATTCGTGTTTCCCAAAGTGGACAATATCGCCTCCTGGTGAGCGAGGGAATGGTCCGGGGGGGGGGGGGATAGAAGCTACTGATTTAACATAGGATCCTATTACTCAAGTTCCCCACTTAAGTTGGGGGGCGATGAAAGGAAAAAAAATTCAGATGAAGGGGGCCAGCATGGCCCAGCCGCAAGGTAGCCTGCTTATATCCCACAAGGGACAGAGCGGGGGCCATGTTTGGTGTTTGCAGATGAAGGGGGCGATGGAACAAGAAGTTTGAGAAACTAGATGATAGTTTTTAGATGATAGTTTTTCAACCTTTTTTGTCCTATCGCCCCCTTCTTCAGAAATTTTTTTCCCATCGCCCCCCAACGCAATCTAACCCATAGGGTCCTATGTTATATCCGTAGCTTCTACCGCCCCCTTGGAACATTCCATCGCCCCCAAGGGGGCGTTAACGCCCACGTTGGGAATCACTGGTTTAGATACTTGAAGTCGCTAAAAGTGAAAGAAATGCATGAATTAACTAACGCACAAGCTCATTCTTTCCCTCACTTTCAGTGATTTTCAAATTCAAATACCTCAGTGAATATTGCACTTAAAACATGGAATTTTTTGTGGTTGGACTTCAGAGAGGCAGGGCAATAACTTTATAATTGTGTTTTTAGGATAGGGTGACCCGAATGGAAAGTTCCTTTTTTTCAGTTTAACCCCTCGCAATATGAGTGACGTATCTGAATTATGACGTACCTGTTGTTTGTATACTTTTTCCAGTTTGAAGTATGCTTCTGGGATCAACGGTTTGTGACTCATTCCGGGATAAAGGGACTTTCCTTGTTTACCCTATATGCAAATTGCCATTGACTTCTCTTAACCAGATCATGGCCCACTGCTATATATCAATAAAGAAACACAAGCAGGTGATCGAAGAAGAAATTGGCCACGCTGGAAGCTGTGCGTGTATGTGTTGTGAATCCAACGTGAAATTTGTTTCCGTGTAATGTTTGTTATAGTGCTGCCATGTCCCATCTATATTTCGAACTACGAGTGAAGCGGAATAACTGAAGATTTGTACCGTTGAAAGACTACTGCTCTCTGTGTGAAACTTTTTAACGGGGAGATCGGCTCACATTACGCCTAAAAATTGGGAACCACAGAAAACCAATTTCAGCCGACCACCACTAAAAACCGGTGAAAAAAAAAGACCATCGACTGGATAATCGTAAAAATAAGATAAATTCGAATTATCTGATTTTATAATTCGTATCGAGTAGAACTGCATAAAACGCCAAAAAAGAAACCACGGCATCAATAAAAGACTATTTTCATTGACTTTGAAGACGTCGATTTGATGGTTCGGAGAATGAGATAATTGCGGTCCTTTATTTATACGGATGGAATCAGGTATATTGCGGAGTGAGAAAGTAACGCGACGCCCCCAGAGGCTACATTTGAATGCATTTGAAAATGTCTATTTTTGCATACCGTAATGCGTTTTCTCTCTGAATTGGAAGTAGATGCTCGTCCTTGTAGGAATCGCGACCTTCTTATGTCGAAGGTAATGATGATAATGAAGTCGCTTATGTGATGTCTTTCTCTTTTTCTTTCCTCTCGACCTTTGGTTCGTTTTACGAAACAACTCTTCTGGGAAATCGGTGAAGACCATTACTTCTGTCATTTTCGCGAACATTACGTGTATTAATTAATTCTTGGAGAACATCACAAGCAACACAAAAAAAAACATATTCACAGGTAAATCCGAAATTTTTGGAAAAAACAGACGTGAATGATTTTCTAAATATTTCAGTGAGCACGAAACTAATCCCTATGATTCAACGAATATCGATTCTATAATTAATCACTCATACGTATCGACGTGCCTTGTTTTCCAAGGCATTTTAAGTACCAGCGTATTAGATGTTCCAACCGTGTCCTAGACGCAGACCGTTCTACTAGATGGGCGGTCGTAATATATATGTAATAATTTATCCTTAACTGTTGCGTGAGAGAGAGAGAGAGATGAAAGATGGTTATAAGGCTGTCCCAAATGGTTTGCACAGTGGATATCTCTGCAACCGTTGACTTTAGAAACATACTTTCAATCACAAAAAGTTTTCAAATGACGTGCGCTTTCTTAACATATAATTTGTTTGAGGGGTCGCATACATGAAAAAATTAAAAAATTAATTTGCTCTGGTCCCACTGCTCTGGTCTCAACCTTCGGAAGAACGTGGTCCTATTGATTTCTTTTTCGTGATTGCAAGGCCCGGCTATACTGATGACGATTAATGTGAAGTAAAAGGGTAAAAAATGAAACAATGGAACCCACTCATGTCTCAGTTTCACTGATTTTAGGGTCCGGCACCGGGCTACGGACCAGCTGTTGAGAAACACTGGCGTAGAGTGATGTTGACCTTTTTACTGCGTGTTACCTTCGATCCACTATATTGGTAAATTTATCACCAGATTTGTAAATTGTTAGCCAAACGAGATCTATTTGAAAAATTTTCCCAAAATGTTAATAATTTTCTTTCCTTCACTGTTAAGTCAAATTTTTTGAGGGAAAGGGCAAGAAAAGAAAAAAACTGGTTTATACAGCTTTAGCTTTCTTGATTACTCTCAGGGTAATAGCATTACTATCACCTTTAAAAACACCGAATTTTACGTTTGGTGCACATTCGGTGAATTTAGCAGGATTCGAGAATGACGTCATCAATTTTTAATACGTTTAACTACATAATTTTTGGCAAATCAAAAAACTCTGTAAAAAAATGTTAATTTTGTCGAGTTATTAAATATATATAAAATCACTATGTTTTGGCAACTTATCGACGTGTTAGGAAGTTTTCATTCGCGCAAAAGTTGCCATTTTTAAGGACCGTACACAAATGGAATGAACTCAACACCATTTTATTTTATTTTTTACTCACAGTGAATAACAATTACATTTTTTTGGCAATTGTTTTGACGATTAAAGAACTTTTACAACTTCGACTTTAATTTTCATTTCGCAATTCGTGATCACCCTCAATCAATTTCGATAAAAATGCTGAAAACTTCAAAAAAAACAAAACTTCTCTATTAATATTACATTCAAATTATGCAATTTTTTTAATAACTTCTCAGAGTCGCATTTACATTTACTAAATGGAAATTTTAACACACGGGGTCCAAAAAATGTTAATTTTTCTACTTTTTTACGTGTACGACACCTTGGAAAATTTTACATTTCGGGACAGCGTGGATAAACGAAAACTATCCGTGATTACGTTTGGTATTAATTTTTAAATGTAATTCGCACATTCGTATTTTCTTCAAATTTAGTTCTGATATTGAAATGAATGCAGATATTAAAACCTCTTTGTTTTCATTTCCAGGGGCCTTCGATCTGGATTTTGCTGTTGCTGTCGTTCTTAGTGTGCCTGAATCGACCCACCGACGCCGGTAGACTAACGAGTAAGTTTTCATAATCTAACAACGAGTGAAAATCTTGATTTTCCCATGGGAAAATCTATATCTAGCCCTTGACGGAATTTTGTAGGTCATTTGTATATTACTGAATTTATATTGCCATTATTTCTTCATCTATGAATTAACCCTTCAAATGGCATATAATATATACAGCACAGAGTATTTCTCAACCTTTCTGAAAACAAGGACCAGTAAAATGGTGTGAAACAATTTGGTGAACCACTTGTGTCCCGCAATACGGGACATTCCTGTAATTTTCGTTGTTTCGATACATTTTTTTCATACATTTGTCCCGTTCTTTCAACGATATTTATTTGAATTTTTAATGTTTACCAAAGTCGTGAATACGCACACACAGTGTTTTCTATAATATAAATTATATTTTTTATGATAATTATATGGCAAAAAGTTATAAATAATATTTATCTCACATATTTGTCAGGTTTAACGTTTTGTCTTCAATATTTTTGGAATTTTAATTACGATTGGGGTGATTTTACCAACTTCTGACAATGTTTTTGACCAACTTTTGACAATTGGTGATGTCCCGTATTTTACGGATTATTATTTGAGATCCCGGTTTACTGTATTCTTCTTCAATGAAATATTTGAATGAATATTTTTTTTCGTAAAATGCATGTTTGTTTATTGCGATTTGTAGCATCTCTTTATTTCTATACCCTTCATTAATTTGAAAATTGCATTTAAAGCAATGGATTGCAGTTTTGTTTTTTTTTTGGTTTTTTTTTTTTTTTTTTTTTTGCAAATTTAGTGATATCCTGTATTTAGGATCGCATTTTCCTGCATTCTCCTCGATGATGTATGGTATAAGTGTTCTTAAAGTTTGTGTTCCACGAAAAATTTTTGCCAGTATAAGATCAAGTCCATGCTGCAAGCCACAAACTGCTTTACAAAATAATACTCTGTATATAGCAATGTACAAACAATGAGTTTATTAAGGATAAGAACTCACCCGGGCTGTTAGGCCATAATCTGCTATTTTTTCCCGATTCTTCGCCCATGGGCATCTTCAGCGGTGAGTCTGGTGCTACCGAGTGCCGACGCGGTGCAATTCTTATCAACTTTTCCGGTTTCACTTGCTATAGATTAGTGTCGTCGGCACTAGGTAGTACCAGACTCACCTCTGAAGATGTCTCAGATCACGGCCTAACAGTCCGACGAGTCCTTATCCTCAATTAGACGCCAGCAGTCAAAGCCTACACCACGGCAATGAGTTAATTGTTTTCTCATCCAAGCTCACGGACCTACCCCCCTCCCACGAAGTCTCTCCCAGGACCCCTGATTAGGAACCACTGCTTTTGACTAAGTAAAATCAAACGTAAATGGTAAGGCTGGGGGGGGGGGCCATGGCCCTGCGTTTTAAAATTATGGAGGCAAAGAAAAAAATAATTTTTTTAACATTAAAAAAACTTCGCTATGGAACCATGAATTTTCATCGGAAGGGGGGGAAGGTGCCCCCAACAAAAATACTCTGGGGAACATCAGGATTTCAGAGATGCTTTGGTGGGCATGGCCTAAAAAAAGTTGGGAAACACTAGCATAGACAAAAGTATTCCATTGAGAAATCCACTCTACAAAATATCCGAGCTTGTAAAATGTTAAAATGAGAGGACTTTTTAAAGAGGCGAGTTATCTCGTCAATACCGCTTAAAGGCACTGAACATAGGTAGTGACGAGCCATCACCCTATTCGTGAACTTTAGTTCAAAAAATTTGATGTTATTATTTAATTAATTAATTTTATGCGTAAAGATAGAGTTCGTATCTTTTGTGAAACTCTTGTGAATAGTGTTGTGACTCGTTTTACTGATTTGGAAGTCATTAATTTTCCATTGTTTGCCCCCAGGTTCTAAGAGCGAGAACCGTAAGAAGATAGTTTGTTACTTCACCAACTGGGCTCAGTACAGGCCGAACGAGGGCAAATACGTTCCTGAGGACATCGACGCGAAGCTGTGCACCCACCTGATCTTCGCTTTCGGTTGGATGAAAAAGAACAAGGTGTCTTCTTTCGACTCGTCGGACGAGACGAAAAATGGCAAGAAGGGAATGTTCGAGAGGCTCATCGACATCAAGGCGAAGAACAAGGACGCCAAAGTCTTATTGGCAATCGGTGAGACGTCGATCTCTCGGCCTTCATGAATATTTCGTTCTAGACCTGTATATGATTTTTATAACCGACGAAATCCTCTATTGGCGCTGTTCAGCGTCACGATGTCGAAATGAAAGGAGAAAATTCAATCGACTGTGAATTGATTTTGCATTTGAAATTTGTACTTTCTAATGCAAAGCTTTCTAAACACGTATGTTGTATACATAGAAAATATTTGCTTTACCTTGCGCAGGAACAAACCGGTTTTACACTATACGAGTAGACTTTTTACCCAATTATGACATAGAAGTGCTTAACTATCATTTGCGCAGTTGTTATTTGCATCTCAAATTCAAATCAATACTGACCAACAATTTTTTACTTTTTATCATAACATGAGTGAGGTAGGTCTTAGACTAATTTTGAAATGTTGAATGAATATTATTATAAAAAACCTCTATCACATCAGTTTTTATCTCTATCAGTGATTGTTATTTTTTGAAATACATTTACACAATGAAAAACTGGCACACTTTGAAAATGGAGGTGATTGGCATACTATTCACAACAAATTGCGAAAAACTTACTACGGTAGTTATTTCATCATATTCATGCATATGAAAGAGCAAAAAAAAATTTTTTTTCGTCACGCACATTCATGTATTATGTACAGAGAACAGTGTGTGTAGATGTACATGTACCTGCACAAAATTAATTTACACAAATTTTTCCAGTATTTTATACATATATTTGTTTGTTTCTGTTATGCATCGTGTTGTGTCTTGGACGGCCGGTGACTCCGAAATGTGGTGGCAAAATATCAAAGCAGTGCGAAACCGACCCTTAACCCTACTCTGTCCCTCATAAGGGATATAAGCTGTCTACCCAGAGGGTTTTGTCCCATGGTGGAAGAGCGATTCGACGCCCGGAACACTAAGCCCCAACAGACCACCAGCTAGCAAGAAGACACAAAATTGAGGTTACATTGGGCAGGTGCTTACCACACGGCAGGTCGGTAATTCCGAAATATGGTGGCCAAAGCTCAACCGAGAGCTGGGGACTCAGTTGGGAGCCCGTTACACAAAGTCCCGTTGTTCGGCACCTGGGCCGGTCGGGAACTTCGACAAATAGCTTTGAAGCTCAACCGAGCACTGAGAGCACGCAACACAAAGTCCCTTTTTCCGGCACCTGGACCGGTCGGCAACGTCGAGACATGACTGAAAAGCGCACAACCACGCTGAATGAGGCTTCTGTTCGCGTGGCTGTGACATCCGGGAGCTATTATGTAAATTTATTACTATTGTGAATTTCTTGCTGTTGTTCCTCTGTCTTTTACTTTTGAATGTGTTTTATTGTCATTCACGTAACGCATTTGTAATTTATGCATGCACAATAAAGCACCCGACACCGTCTAGCCCCTCCTCCGGGGAAATGGCTGAAATTGACAATTGTCGCAAGAACCCGGGCTGTATATGGTATAAAATGTGAATGTGTGAATGTATATTACACTGCCATCTTTTTTTTACCTATCTAGTATCACTTCACACATAAAAATATTAAGATTCAATAAAGATATTATAAATGCCAAATAACAAAATAACCAGACGTGATGGCTATTTTTTAAGGTCATATCTGGAATCAGCACCAAAAAACTTGTTGAGGACAGGTACATTTTTCCATGTCGTGCAAACCTTGTAGAGTAGTGTAATTAATCAAATGATGCTATAATGTGTATTGTGTGCTATTTTTATCATCAGGTGGCTGGTCTTTCGGAACTCAACGCTTCAAAGAGATGGCCTCGAACCGTTACAATCGTCAGCTTTTCGTGTTCAGCTCGATCAAGTTCTTGCGGGACAGGAACTTCGACGGATTGGACGTCGATTGGGAATTCCCGAGAGGACAAGAGGACAAAAAGAACTTCGTCTCGCTTCTGAAGGTCTGTGAATGTCCTGCGGTGACGGTTTCTGAGTGACTCGTTCGATCTGACATTTCCTCTTCTTTTTTTTTTTCTGACTCACTTATTCGACTATGTTTTTGAGAGTCACATACCACACCCTTTTTATTTCAATAAACCCAATAAATAAGGTAACGGGTGGGGTTTTATTTGTTATGTTGATCTCTCCATATCTGACGCCATAAACTAAATGTTGAAAATCAGAATGGATTTTTTTTTCCTTTGCTCATACGTTATACCGAATAGTGACCTTAGAGCTGAAAGAATTTGTTTTGATTCAAACCACCAGAAATGCGATGAAATGAGTTTTAATGAATTTCTATAAAAGAAAAAATTACTCATAGAGACTAAATGAAGAGAGTCTCTTTCGATCTTTCTCTTTTTATTTCGAGAAATTAAAAAAAATAGCTTCTCAAACTAGCAAAACGGTAATTCCAACATATTCATGTCGACAAAAATTGTTTTAAAACTAGCACATCTTATTACTAATCGAAATTTTACGAGAGTTCTTATGAGACCCGCGAACCAAAAACGGCGACGGGAGTTCTTTTTTTCAGTGAACATGTTTGTATAGTAATGTTTTCTTTTTTTGGCATCTTTGGGTTCCATTATAATTTTTGCAATATTCTGAAAGGTGGTCAATTCTCTTACAACATAATGGCCGTGCAGAATAGAATACCTCGGCACTTGAAAATATTTTCGGTAATTGAAACTTGTCCTTCCCACTCATTTCCACGACGAAACCAGTAGCAATTTCAATTTCAAGAATACTCGCGAATATGCACAGGATGTGCCATGAAGTCGTAAATTGTTTAAAAATTCATAAAAATTGAATGGAATTAGTATATTTGAATCTGGTTTGTGAAAGAGTTATGCTCACTGGGGGAGGGGGCTGTTTTTGCTAGAGGGAAGAAATATAGTTCAGATTTTTGTCGATAAAGGGGGTGCTGGGTGAAAACAAATCACTGGAAATATGCAAATAAGAATCGTATAAAATACAGGGGTGCACAATTAATAGCTCGTTTCTGCATTTTCATGTTAGCGGGGCGCCTCACATAAGATTTTTATTGCGATTTTGACATTTGTGAAAGAAGCACTGTTCTATTGGTGAAGTTTTCTTTTCAGGCGGTCGAAAATTTGCGGACGTTTCGGACTGAGAAGAGATTGGAGAAAGATCCAGTTGCTATTGCCGAATTTTTGTTCAGTTCCATCTATCGACAAAAACTTGAACTTTTCCTGTACAGAAAAAAAAATCCCTCTTCGTGTGGAAATAATTTTTTCGCAAACTGCATTCATTTATACCGACACCTTCAATTTTCATG
Source organism: Pholcus phalangioides (assembly GCF_987345545.1). Lineage (NCBI taxonomy): Eukaryota > Metazoa > Arthropoda > Arachnida > Araneae > Pholcidae > Pholcus > Pholcus phalangioides. Next base: position 20,839,968 of record NW_028301628.1, read on the forward strand.
AATTTTCACACTATTCATGTATTTATGGGACACCCTGTACGTATTTTCTGTGTGGATAAAATTCTAAGTACTGTAGTTTAATACGGAGAGTTAATACACATTAATTTTTGACTAGTCCGGATAGTACGGAGACCGGATATATAGTCGAGAATCCATATTAATAACGGATCCTAAACTTTTTAAAAATAACGCCAAGAAAATGCAGGAAGGATAGAGATAAGCCGAGAAAAGCAATAGGAGTGCCTCAATTTAAATAAAAACAAAGACAAATTGCAGCTAAGTATGAAGGTGTATTAAAATCGCTCTTCTGAACAAAATTCGATAACGATAAATCTATTTCCACAACGAAAAAGTCATTAACCAGTCTTTGCTTAATTATTCCTCACATGGAAGATTCATTCGGTACTCGTCTATTTCGGCGCCACCGTAGCTATGGAACGATCACACTAGCAAGTACCGAGGTACTACTGTGTAAAATTTGCGACGGCTCGCATAAAACTTTCCAATTCAGAAAAGGGTCCAAAAATAAAAATTCAAGAGGGGTCAAACTCCGTAGAATTTACCGTACTTAATATATTAAATAACGTAAATTTATACGGAGTTTTTATTTTGTAACGAAATAATTTTTTTAATTTTCTTACAGGAACTTCGCGAAGCCTACGAGGAAGAAGCCAAGGATAAGAAGCTGCCGAGACTCCTGCTTTCTGTGGCTGTTTCTGCCGGTTCAGAAACGATTCGATCTGGTTACGATATTCCAGCTGTTGCTGCGTAAGTCCTTTCCATGTCCTATATTAACATGTTACCAACCTTTCTTGGTTCTGTTGCTTATAAACTGATTTTTTTTTATATTTTTCTCTACATGATCACAGGTATTGCGACTTCATTAATATTATGTCTTACGATTTCCACGGTAAATGGGAGAGTCAAACCGGTCACAACAGTCCTCTGTATGCGCTGTCATCGGAGTCAGCGTGGCGAAAACAACTCTCCATGGTAAGTAGGATTTAAATCAATTGCTAAAATGAGAGGGTGATAATAGCTACACGACGGGGCAATAGATTTTTGCGACGAAACTCGGGTCCCAACCCACTTATTCGAAGGATACGTGAATTGCTCTACTTCACGTCATGAAAAACGACAGGGAAATTCCATATACGGTGTGAGAGGGGGAAAAAATTCTTCCTTCCACAGTCAATAGGGCTGAGGCAAAAACTCGTCCCTTTTCCTCCCTAAATGGATAATGTCATGTGGTTGGGAGGGGGGGGAAATTTAGGGTAGCTTTTTTCATCTCCATTTTTTTGGCATCAGCTGCTAACATGCCCTTGCGTGCTAACATGCGTACACAAAAATAAAGTCATCGGTGATCAAATTGTCTTATAGGTTCCAGGTAAAATAGTTTGCCTTGACGTGTATACCACTCATTTCAGCGGTAGGGTTTTGGGACGCCCTTATAAATGTATATCGATAATGCATTTCTAATTCACACCTAGAGCCCGTAATTTTTTGGGACTTGAAGTAAAACAATAAGCACAGGGTATCCCATAAAAATTCTTAGAAATTGAAGAAATTGCTATATTTGAATGCAGTTTGCGAAAAGTGTTTCTCACGAAAAGGGATTTGTTTAAGTGCAAAAAAAAAAAAAAAAATTCAGTTCAAATTTTCGTTGATAGGGGGCACTGCACGAGAGCCAATCAAGTTTGACAGGACCCGAATCTTTCTTCAATCTATTCTGCGTCCGAAACGTTCGTAAAACTTTAGTCGGCTATTCATGGCTCAGGTAAAATAACTTCACCAATGGTGCTTTGTCGACATCACGACGGAAAACGTATTTAAGTGCCAGTAATATGAAAATTCTGAAATGAGCTGATAATTGTACAGCCTGTATTTTATGAGACTAAGTTGAATATTTCGAGTGGTTTGCTTCCACGCAGCTCCATCTGTCGACAAAAATTTTAACTTTTTTCCCCTTGTACCAAAAAAATCCCCCTCCGCGAAAATAACTTTGTCGTGAACCGCATTCAATCCCTTCAATTTTTATGAATTGATTAGATACCCTCCATATTCCCTAAGTGACAAAACTTCTTTGGCTCTGGTTGGTCAAGAAAGGAGGGTGCTTGCCTAGCCCACGGCGACGCCCCTTAAATTTATGTCGGGTCATGTTGATATAGTGACATTTTTTTAAAACCATTAAATTTATCTCGTTCGAAAGCATATATTTTTCTTCTCTGACTTTGCCACTCCCGAATTTTCATTTGCCAGCATATAGTAATCCGTTAACTGTGCATTCCTTTTTCCTCGATTCCGTATATGCGACGATTTACGATCATTTATTTGACCGACCGTGAATTTGTGTGTCAAGTGCAGAGCGAGATTCTCATTGGAATAAGAATAGCCACGGAATCTCTTATCCCGGCCGTATTCCAAAATATGTTTTTCTTCTTTGCTTATCTAACCTGAAGGGCACACAAACAGCCCCGCACAGAACAATCGGCAAAAAATATCAGTCGAGGCCGAAACCAGTCTTCAATACCGCGATCGATTCTTCTATTATTAATAATATCTACGCTCCCCCCCCCCCCTTCTTTGCTTCAATATAAGAAATGAATGATTCATTTTCTTTTGATAAATGTCCTCGGGTGATTTCTTTCTGTTATCGATCGAAGAATTTATCAAATATCATAAATTAATAGTAAAAAGAAGCGTAACCTTTTTGTTCCCCCCCCCCCTCAGAAAATTGAAATATCCTAATAAAAGATTCTGAATAATTCATATTTTGGAAATAATCATCCGATTTATATATTTTAAGATTTAAAAAAAGGGTTAAAAAATGCATTTATACAAGCACTATTTGGTTTGTACATTTTTAAAAGATGTGTACATATAGTAAGACAGCTTGTGATTTTGAACTGTATTTCACCAAAAGAGTAGTCATGCAATTATGAAATAAATTACTTAAAATTTGATGTTTATTTTTTATCTCAAAAGAAAATGTAAATTTTTTGATTAGTTTTCTCTATTATTACTTGCAAAATCATTTTGAAAATGTCGCACACTGGTTACTCAGAGACACATTGATACATGATACAAATCAATGTAACAGAAATGACTTAGCTCGTCTGAAGTTGTCTTGTCGTGTCTAACCGGCGTGCGCCCAGTCTTATTGTCCAACTATAGTCGAATCCCGTTATAACAGTTATAACCCCTTATAATAAATAGACCGGAGAAATCACTTCGTTGTAACAAAATTTCCTTATAAAGGAATTCCAGGTTTTTTTTGCATTGTTCCTATGTAAACTTATCTGGAGGATTAGGAAATTGTTCGTTAAAACCAGATTTTTTTCGCTATATCGTTATCCGTTAAAACGGGATTCGACCGTACTTCTACCGGTCCGTAATTATAAATAGGTTGAAGAACCCTAGACCAGGAGGTTCGCGTAAATTTTATATAAATTCTAGACTATGTAAGTTTGCGCTGCGGTTATCGTCACGACTTCCCATCCCGGAGGCAAAGATTCGATCTCAACTGCAACGCAGCGATGATCAGGGCTGAAGTTGGTTTTATGAATAGCAGGAGGTGTTAATGCGAGCCGCATTCTTGTTGGAATGTTCTCACCACAGTCATTGGCACACCCATGACGCGTTAAAGTGTTTGAACAACAGTTAATTTTCATTTCGACGTTACGATCACGGACATCCATATCTTATAACATCGAATAAACACATAACAAGGGCACCTTCTGGATACAAGCAACTCAAACGATGCGGCTTCCCCCCAATGGTGATGGTTTTCAAAGTGTACGTCGCGGCGAGCTGTTGATATTAATGTGTGTCTATTCAGTTGGGTTAAAGTGGTTATATTCGTTAGACAACTAGCTATAATACTTGGCGATGATGACAACATTGTATGCATCCCGCACCGCTATGCACCTTTTATTTATCGATCTGTATTAGTTTTTTGCATCTGTCTTCAATTCTGTATTCATCCCGCGCACAGTTTCCACAAATATATATTCTTCAATTTTACGGCAATTTCGATTCACTGGAATCAAAGCTATAGGGAGTTGCTCCAGACCAACTTAAACAGGATTGAAGCATGGTCAAATGAATGGGGCATGACGTTTAGCGTTGACAAGTGCATGGTCGCTCGTTTTGGTTCCAACAACCCACGGTTCTCTTACGTGTTGAATGGTGTCACTATCCCGGATGCAACTAGGGTCACCGATTTGGGAATTCTCATTGGCGAGCGGCTTAGGTTTTCTGAACATTGTTCATCGGTAGTCAAAAAATCAAATAAAATGCTCGGTTTTATTTTCAAAAGGTGTCTTCGCGTTCTCCTAAAGTCATTCTTCCGCTTTTCCGAGGCTTAGTTCGTCCTGGACTGGAGTATGCTGTGGGGTTTTGGAGAGAGGTAGGTAGGGAGATAGACTTGGTTGAATGGGTGCAGAGAAGAGCTACGCGTGTCCTTATTGGCACACGGGGCTTGAGTTATAAAGCGAGACTTCATTTTTTGAATATGTTTACATTGGATGCCGGGGAGATATGATCGAAGTGTTCACAATTTTCAACGGGATGTATAGGATGGACGATGAATTATTAGTACACCGTCAGTCGACTCCTTTTACAAGGGGACGCCAGTACCGATTGGTAAGGGACAATTCTAGTATGTAGTGCGGCAGGGAATTTTTCTCTAACAGGGTTGTGAATAAATGGAATAGTTTAACACCGTAAGTCGTGAATTCTATCACAGTTTGACAAGCTTAAAAAGAAATACGATAAACATGTTGGGGGTCAATCGAGAAGCTATTCATACTTAAAGTAAGACAACCATAAATATATTTTATGGGAATTGTATAATATTTTATCATGCATTATAATATTTTCTCAGCCACCTCATTGGGCATTTTGCCTGTTGTGGCGTTGTATTTGTATTTGTATTTTTCTTTTGCATCGTGATTTCAATATTGTTCGTATCCCGCACCATTCTTTGCTCCCTGTATCAAATCAAATCTCAGTTTTTGCACCATATTTTCAATTATAGATTTTTCTTTTTTCATATTCTCGACCCCTTTTGCAGATTTATTAAATCACAGATACATGATTATTTAGCGGAAGATCACTTCTTCAGAGACGCTGTCGGCCCATGTAAATATTTCCTTTAAAATGAGAATAAAGCTAACGGTGCCAAGTGACGATGCCCTAGACCACTGGGGGTGATTGCCCTGGCCGCTCTCGCTTGGAGTGGTACGCGTGCGTCGTTCCAGGCGGTCTCAGAGGGTGGGATTAGAATAGACTGATTTGCAGAGAAACAACCTGAGGGTTGTATGCGCCGGAGTGGGGCGCCCGCGAACGACTATCTTGTGAGCACCCTGATCCGACACCTGTGATCCTCCGCAGCATGGCCCAACTCAACAGGGTAAAGGGCTTATATCCCTAACGGACCAAGCCCGGACCTTGTATGGTCTTCAGACCATTGTAAAGGGACTATCGTGTCTGAAAAGCATTATTAGTGAACTACGATAACCAAATTAAACATTCCAAAAGTCATTGTTGAGGGCCAAACAAATAAGAAGTAGGCAAATAGGAGCAGAGAGGGAGCACCCGTGCAAACCTCTTGCATCAAAAACTGAAATATTTCTAGTATCTATGTATAATGGTTAAAACATTGAAATAAAACACATTAATCATCTATGTTAATTAATTTCTGTTCATTCAAAATGCTTTTTGAAGGCTAGTAACCGATAATTCTTTGGAAGAAACCCATTGTGGACCCTCCCAAACCCGGTGTGACCGTGACCTTCGAAAGTAATAGTGTCACTCACGTAGGTCATGGTGTGACCCCTCCAAAGGTTAATGCTGCCTAAGCCCCTGCAAAAAAAAAAATAATAATTGTTGCCCCACAGTTTCTCGACTATTCTGGCATTTGCCCAGTTCTGAAGAACTCTTAAAGTAGCCTATCGTTCAAGTCGGGTTCCTGTTTCGTATATATATGCGAAAGTTTTCGTCAAAATTGTACACTTTTGTATAGAGAACATACACACGGACAAACAGAAAATAAATTTTAATTATATGATATTCCTGGGAGTGGTGGATGTGGGGTAAAAGTTTAAGAACCACCGCCCAATAGCAAGCATTTCCATCTCTCACACCACATAAGGGGTCATTCAAGTATTACGGCAGCATCAAGGGGGGGGGGTCGGATTTACTGACTTTTGATGACAAAGGGGGGGTTTGAAGGTTGCTTACGTCATCAACCACCCCTTTTTGAAGATATGAAATATTCTAAGCTGCTGACGAAATTTTGCTGACGGGGGGGGGGGGAAGGGAAGGGAGGGGTCAAAAATGGCTGAAAATCTGCTTACTTGAATGGCCCCTAAAGTGCAAGCTTAGTTGCGGCCTTCATTCCTAGTGCGCCATCTGTCCACATCAGAAAGAAGCAGCAAAGAGTTTTAGTCACTTTTGGGAGAACCACAGCAATTATAATTATTTCAGATTCGTACAATAAAGGGATTTTTCTTCTTTGTTCAGTTAAGAAGATCGGCGAGAACAAATAAATAAGAATATTAAAACGGAAAGAAAAGAACCGTGAGCATTAATCATCGGATTTGCATACACATGCGATATTATAAATAAACGCACGGTGTGTGTTTTTTATATATTGTTTTATTTTGAAGGCAGCAGCAGCGTCGGGTCAGAGCCGCATAAATGCATAATAAGACGTTCACAAAAAGAAAAACAAATAAAGAAGCGAAATTCCGCTTCCGCCGATTTTTATTGCTCAAGGCTTCTTTTGTGCCCGTCGTCGCAGTCGCTTTCTCTCTCTGTCTCTTATGGTCGGTTTGTGTGTGTTCTTTTGTTTCTTCTTCTTGTTCTAATATAAATATGTGGTGGTTTTATTTTTTTTTCTATTTAATACATTGAGAGAATGAGTTTCGTCGTCGTGACCTACATTTGTTTTATCGCTTGAAGCCTCGAGTAGTGCCCAGTCGGTCATGAGAAAAACAATAATAAGAAGAAGCAAAAGAAAAACTCTGCTCAGTTTTATTTCATTTTATTTTGTTTCGAAAAACATCTTTTAGATGTTTCGAAAATAAAAAAGGAAGAAAAACTCGCGTTTTGCCTGCATCAATTCAAAGTAGGCGAAGATATTATACGTTTTCTGTTACCGGTTCCTACAGCGCCCTCGAGCGATTCGAAAACTATTTTTTTTCCTAGTTAAAATGCTGAAATTAATAATGCAACCGCGAAATAACGACGATAACGAGAGAATAATTCGCGTTAGAAACTGAATCACTGTATTACCAAAATGCTTGTGAAAAAAATAATAGACAAATGTGTAATTATGGCAACGAAATCGATTCTAACCAGTCTTCACAGTTATAAAATCGCTTTTAGATTTTTCGACGGTCATTTACGAAAAGTACGAGATGCCACAACAAGCGTCTCGATGCAAACCGCAAGACATAAAGCGATACACACAAAAGATAATGTAATTTAATACAAGATATCATACAATATACAAGTCAATAACATGCGATGATTACGTACGAAACCGTGTGCAGAAAATTCATCGTCAGCTATTCACCACCACGCAATCACCGGAAGGAAAATTCACCGCTGGAAAAATTTGCCGCCATGCAATTCACCGAAATGGCAATTAAAAGCAAGGAAAATTCACCGACAAATAATTCATCGAAAAAGTGACATTCTGAGTGAGTGAGCCAGGAAGCAAGTTTTCACTCACTCATTTACTCACTTTTTTATTTTAAATTTATTCACTAATTAACTCATTACTCAAGCTTTTTTTCGCTTTCATGAACTCGTTTATAGTCACCCACTCGCTCACACATTTACTCACTTGCTCAATCACTCTCTCACTGGTTGCGAATTGTTTTCGGTGAATTTTCCGTAAATCACACAAAACATGCTGCCATACCCTTCCCCAGAATGAAAACTATCAGTGCTCTAAACCTGATAACCATTCATATTTGTTTTTTTAACTCTACGAATTCACTAGAAAATAAATAATGTAGAAAGTCCCACTAAAAATCCTGGACTGGAAGACATTGTTGAGAGATGTAGAGGCGTGGCATACGGTTATTAAATACCACTGTATAAACATGTGAGAGATCATACCAATTGTATGATCTCTCATGATCATACAATTGGTACACTGAGAGTTACAATTCATCATACAATTGGTAACTCCCTCCGTGTGATCACATATGTTGGAACTATGTTGGATCGCATAGTTTCGGGCTTTTTCTTTACGTAGATTCTGCTTCGAAACATCTCTTTGTAATACTTTTCGCTAAAAATGTTTTCATCTTCCCAAGAACAAGCTTCATAATTACATCCATGACAAAAATATTTTGGAGCATTATAACATGAATGAAAAGCGATATGTATTTTGAAGCAGAAGTATAAGCACGTAACAATTTTTCTTTTCTTTCGTACCTCTTCTAAAACAGGAATTCGGAGTGAAATTGTGGGAAAAAATGGGAACCCCTAAGGAAAAGATAATTGTTGGTTTGGCAACTTACGGAAGGAGTTTCACGCTCGCCGATCCAAGCAAGAACGGCATGAACATGCCTGCCAGAGGCGGAGGCAAAGCTGGCACTTTCACCAGGGAAGAGGGATTCCTCGCCTACTACGAAGTGAGCACGAAATTCTGGGCGATTAAAGCTCATTTTCCATTTTTTGTCTCTCAGTTTTCTGAAATGATTTCTAGTCATGTGCAATGATAACAAAACTTCATTTTCCTACTCAGATTTGCGATATGATCAAGAAAGGTGCGAAATACGAGTGGGACGAGGAGCAGAAAGTGCCTTACGCGTACCTCGGTGACCAGTGGGTAGGTTTTGACGACGAGAAAAGCATAAGGATAAAGGTTCGTATATGAATTTATGAGGGCTTTTTTATTCCAGTGTCTATATGGAATAATAAATCATGTTTTATCTAAGACGGGAAAACCTGTAGACCATAAATGCAGGATTCATCTACACAGATTGATAGTTAATCCCTTGTGTCGCGGTTAAAGCATACATCACTCTCGAACCACCAAGTATAACTCCAACGCAGAAAACATTCATTGTAGCTAGAAAATTCATAGAATCGCAAAGTGTGACGTTAAATCCCCGGGTTCACACATGCGCGCTACTCGACACCGTACACGCAAAAACTGACACCGGCTCAAACAGAAGAGTGCGGAACAACTTTGTACGGAAGGACGTTCGAGTGGTCGAGTTTGTTCTATGTGGAGTGAGTGCTAGTACAGCACCTCCTAGAGATGAAAGGCCTCTGCACTCTTTGCATCACTCAGACTACCTAGTAAGTTTTCCACATTTTGAAACACAGCATCCTATTTCGTTTCTTCTTATTTTGGGGTAGAATCTTCCTGATTGGCTCACAAATACCGAATTGTGATTGGATGTGGGGGCACAGAAATCGATAATTCTGTGAGCCCGATCATTTCTTTTCTTCACAACGATGATACTGACACGAGCAGGGAATTTTTTCCCTGAATATTCTGAGGGGAAATGGACTACTTACTGACGTCACAACCAGACTGCGGAGGCCTTCTATCTCTAGGAAGTGCTGGCTAGTACCGATCATTGCACCAGACAGCTATGTGCGTCGGAATAGGAAAGCGCCGTCGAAACAGAATGCGCCTGAATAAATAAAGGCCACTAGACACTACTCTGATGTTATCCACGTAACGTCAGTCACGTTGTGAATCGTGATTCGTGGAAATTCTGTGACAAGAGAATTATGTTAAGTGAGATTTCCCCCGTCATAGAATTTCCACGAATCGGAATTCACAACGTCTCTGACTTGACGTGGGACCACGTTACGTCAGAATAGTATGTAGCGGCCTTTAGTCCGTTTCTATGATGTATTGACTCTCGGCGATGAGAGATGTATTTACATCACATACTGACTAGAGCAAGGGTACGCAATTTTGCGCTGTTCACCATCCACATCAACCCTCAAAATACGGGTTATGTTCGAGTTACAAGTTTTGAGACTACCTTAGTTATCGCATAGAGACATTGAATTTTGGAGAGACAATGTGCAGGAAAAACAATCCAAAGACAATATTGGTAATAATGGAGGTGAAGGGTTTTTTCGAGATGAAATATTTTTTTCACTTCCACTTTTTCAGCTGAAATGGATCAAAGAAAATGGTTACGGTGGTGCTATGGTTTGGACACTCGACATGGACGACTTCCACGGATCCTGTTTATCAAACAAGAGATACCCACTCATTGGAGCAATGGGAGAAGAGCTCTTAGGACATTCCAAGAGACCAGTGACGGACTTGGATGTCCTGTCGAAGAAAGTTCGAGCTAGCCTACCTTCCACAGTTGCTCCAGTTGTCAAGGTCGACAGCGATGATTCGGATGACACTACTGAGAAACCAGGAATGAGTGCGAACGTCACTTTGGGTACGTAAAACACTCAAAATGCATTTAATTTACTTTAATTTAATTTAATAGTGCCATCTATCTTCTGAAAGCCGAACTATTTGCAAATGGGTTTTTTTTTTTAAATGTCATTTTTGACGTTTTCAAAATGGACAATGACTATTTTACCACGTCATGTTTGAGACATTTTATGACTTCCAAAAAACATTTTTATTGACGTCAGACGACAACTTGGAAACTTGACGATAAGTATTTGAAATCGTATATTTTATATATACATAAGATGGTACAAGAAACTTCATTAGTATATGTGTGCGCAGCATGAATATACATAAAAATGCAACACAATTATTTGTTAATTGGCGTCTGGCATGTTTTACATTGCATGTGTACTGGACAGAACATGAGGAGCATCTCTTACAAATGTCCAGCAGTGGTCAGCCAGCATCGAGGTTGACCATTTTCCCTCGTAACGTTATTCTATGGTCCTTACCATTTTTTCACCTTGCAATAACGCTCGAAAAGCACTTTTCGACTGTTAACAGCGTAATATCCCAAAAACCAGAGCCAATAAAACTTTTCTATGATTATATCCGTGTTTATCAGTTCAAAAAATCATTTGGAATTGTACGTTTTCAAGTCGGACGCAGTTTCATTGATGTCCAGGGGTATCATCAGTTCAATAACCAGAAGCCAGTTCATCTGATGACGTTATTACAGCTCTTTTACGCAGTTCGGGTACCTCTCAGAATCGTCTTTGTTGGAAATGATAACTCTGCGTTCAGCAACTAATATAACTGTTTTGTTTGTTTATATTTTCGTGTAGAGACGCCAAGTAACGCCAGGATAGCCTGTTATTACACGAGCTGGTCTCTGAAGAGACCCAGTGACGGAAAATATCAACCCGAGCACATCGACCCGTTCCTATGCACGCACGTGATCTTTGCTTTCGCTACAATCAAGAATGATTCTCTATCGCCAATAGACGGGGCCGACGATTCTTCGGCCAAGAAGTCCCTGTACGATAGGGTCCTGGCTCTCAAGGAAAAGAACCCGTCGCTGAAGATCCTTCTTTCTGTCGGGGGTTGGATTTCCGGAACAATGCCTTTCAAGCAGGTCACCAAGTCAGGATATAGGTAATACCAATGCAAAAAAAAATAATCTATATTTTTCTTTTTCAATTTTGTGACAATATTTTTCAATATTCCACAGGTAAAAAAAGTGATCTAAGTTTTTTTCTTGTGCAAGTCGTTTTTTGATGCGTTTACACGTGTTCAGAAATAATACAGTACGTTTATGTACGAGTATTTTTCCGCACATTCACATTGAACATGTTATTCCAAAATATAGTCATCCATGAAAATTAAATATTTCTTTGTGTTGAAGGAAGCCCCCCCCCCCCCCTAAAGTTTTATCACGTGTAATATATGCCTTATCTACCCAGCTTATCTACCTTATCTACTTTTCAAACCGTAAATAAGTACAAGATTGGCATGAAACGAGTTGGCCTGTTTAGAACATTTTTGAAGCAGCTACCAATAGTCGGGCCAGAAGCAAAATTTATGCATCTACTATTCGAAGAACTCAACGCAACGATACTGTGATTTTAAAAAAAAACTGAAAATCGTCCAACAGGGGGTGTTGTTTTCAATTAAAGGACCTGTATCATTCGTTTCCGAGAGTCGTCCGATGCTCTCTCTCTCTCAATAAGTTAATCATTACCAAGTGGTGTCATGAACGCAATAAACTGAATGTCCATTCGCTGATATAGGGAAACATGAGATTGATGACTCAACTATCGGTTGAATGTTGATGCCAAAAAAACTTTTAGATATGAGCTCAATTAGACATAATGCGAGCTCAATCCCGAGATGAGATCGAATCATTGTCTTCATTGCAAATAAGATGCCGCCAGGTTCTGGAGCATGTGAGGACATCTAGTCGCAATCGAAGATCACGTCTGGAAACCATTGATTATTGACCACTGTCCACGTATGAGAAAAGTTGCAGGACGTGGGTTGATCCGCACTAGAATGGCTTAAAACGCGCTCTAAAGGTTGCAAATTTATTTTTACGGAATCGGTGAGTTTAATCATTGAAATGATATATATAGAAATTGTGGTATCAATCTGACTTTTAATTGAAAGTTCAGGGCGCCGAAAGCAGGCCAACTTATTAGATACTCGTATAATATGTAGGCAATCTTGAAAAAAATGCCCCAAAACATTCATTCAATTCACTGGTGTTCAAACTTTCATTTATATTGATAAACCGTCACCTTCATTTCGGGGTTTTCAATGTTCCACATCCTCTTCACGCGTATTAATTTTCACTTTTTATCTTCATTGTAATATTTTGATATACTAAAAAAAACCTCCGTGTCTGATTTCACGTCGTTATTTTTGTCAAGATTTTATATTTCCTCGTGTCTTGTCACTCTCACATAGAATTTAATGTGAAGACATGTAAATAAAAGTCGTTCAAAATCCACTGGATACCGGACAAATCAGCTCTTGCACGCAATAAATAACCATGTTGGGACAAAAATAATCAAATTATTGAATGAACTGAGATTCTTGAACTGGTTTTAAAATTGTAAAAAAAAAAGAACAAAATTGTAGAAAAATTAAAAAAAAATTTTTTTGCCCATCCGCAGTATGTTACAAAAAGTAAAGCATCTGCTTCGTTTCATAAAGGATCAGGCAATGCAACTCATCCGCTTGAAACTTTTTGCTCAACTTTCTCGCAATGAAAAATCTGAGCACTTTGGAGATGAAAATACGCGAAATGAGAACGGAACCAAAAGAAGATAAAGACACGACGACGGTCTTTTATGGTTCTGAAAAGAAACGGAATTTTCATCTCTTCAACAACGTAAGTTATTGAAGAAGAAAACAAAAATTAATTTAGAAAATCGTCGGCGTTCAGGCAGAAGTCACAAAGTACAAAATTGTAGTTTTGAGATATAGGCAATTTGAACTTGTTCAGTAATTATGAAAAATAGTAAAAATTATTTTAAAGAATTCCAACTACTACAGTAGGTTTAATGATGATAACTGATAACTTAAATAGTCATGCAAAAGCAGAATACAAATCACATTGAAACTGTGCGAAATGTAAATCCATAATAAACGTAAGATCAATACGTATAGACCTCTAATTACGATATAAATGTAATAATGTAGTGAATAAAATGGGAAAATGAATAAAACATTAATGCTTAAATTCCTGCTCTCAAATTTCAATACGAGTCGTTTGAACCAAATACATCAATAAAGCTGCTATATTTCTGTTTCGGTTCCGACCACCACATGTGTCGGACAAAAGTGACACCTCTTCAGTATTCCCTGGGAGTGTGGCCAGAAAATTATGCAGGCGTATTCCAATTTCTAAACTAGCACACTTAACATTTACGTCATGCTACAATGTATAACATTTACCAGCGGGATGATGCATAAACCGAACGTATAATTCGCGCGTAAGTAAGATCTGCAAATAATGCCTTCTATATCGGGTGAAGAAGTATAGTTCACCAACTGAATACAGTCAACACTTCTTGGATTAAAAGTTGATAATATAAATCACCAAAGTCCTTTTAATGACGTTTACATCGACAACAATTCGTCGATGTTCAAGCAAAAGTCACCAAGTCCAGTTTTGAGTCAATTTAAACTTTTGAGTAGTGTCGAAAAATATTTTATAGATTTCTAACTCCTGCAGCAGGTAACTGCTTCGTGGTTCATATCATGAAGTAATCAATTGGATATTGTATTGGGTATTGCAGCAATCTATCAAAGGGTTATTGGTGGACTTGCTGACTAGAACGCCGACGCAATCTGTTAAAAAAATGTGTATCACTAAATGGACTTGATGATTTCTGCCTGACGATAAAAAGTGACTACAGGATTAAGTGAAGCATGGACACCCGTGTTGCTTAGATAATGGAAATTAAATTTCGTTAGTAGTTTTACCAGACTGTCGAGCATTAATTGAAGATGACGCTGGGGTAGTTATCTCAAAATCGCAATTTTTAGACTTGGTGACTTTTGCCTGAACGCCAAAACCATATGATAATCCATTTTCATACAAGCCATTCCATAAGAGAAAAATCTGGATCATCGGTGAACTCGAACTAAAAAAATTCAAGCCACGAACGAGCTTTTGGAAAAAGAAAGAATACTATTGACGCGACTCACGTGGTGATCTGGTTTTGTTTCTCTCTCTCTCTCTCTCTCATCCATTGTCAAAAAACGCGATAATTCAGAAGCGAGCAGCATTATTGAGCCCGTATTTGTACGAAATATCAGCTCTAGAAATCGCTCTGGTTCTGTTTATGGGTGTCTCCAAAAATAAATAAATAAAACGTGAACTGAAACGGGTGCGCGTAAATTATGCCGAATTCAATCTCGTGTTTTCCAAAAGTGGTCAACCCATATTTTTTTTGTTTTTATAAATCCTTTCTTCCTTACTTCGGCCTTTTCTTTAGGTCTCGATTCTGTTTTTTTGCTCAATAATCATCATCTCAAATACAAGGAAAATCCGGTATTTAGGCGGACACGAGTCAAAAAAGAAACCGAGACATGTTCAGACAATAATTTAATCTATAGAAACACGTGAAACAGGGGAAATGATCGAGTTGAATAGACAATAGGGCGGAAGAAAACGTAATATATATATTTAGAAATTAATGAAATGAGTTCGTGTATATCACAAGAAATGTAGTTAAAAATGTTCCGTGATTCCCCTGATCTAAATCATGGCGGTATTTTTTAATATGGAAATTATTTAATGATTATGTTGTGGTAAATGTGATGAATCCTGTTTGTCATGCATAATTTTATCACTTTTACTAGCGATTATGCATAATACGCAAGCGTCGTTGGTATAAACATGATAAATCATACTAAATTCATCACATTTGTTGATTATTATGCATAATTGTCATTTTGTATTGATAAATATGATGAACCGGGCCCATTTTTATGTGATAAAATTTATTACTTAGATGACCGTACTTGTGGGGTCAAAGTCTGAACCGGATATAATGAACTTGATGAATTTGATTAATTTTTTTCCAAACATCCCCGAAATAACTCCTATGTTTACGAATTCTGAAACCGGATCTCGCTATAACGAGCCCCTATTTGACAAATTTTACGATTGTACCAGGATATAACGGAATCCAATTTAACAAATTCTTCGATTTAACGAATTTAAATCATGAAATCAAAATTTTAATAATTAAATTATGAAATATATCAAATGTAACAGTGACATATAGGGAGGGGATCCGACTATATTTATCACATATGATAGACAAATTTGGGAATTTATTCATATTCATTGTATAAACACACAATGTCATTATGCATAATCACCAATAAAATCGATAAATTTTACAAGTGTTTATCAAATTTACCCGGTATATACTTGAATATTATGTATAATCACCGGTAAAAGCGATAATTTCTTTTGCAATTATAAAATTTAATAACGACGCTCTTGGGTAGCACATAACCACCGGTATAAGTGATAATTTTTTAGCATTTAATCAAATTCGCCAACGACGCTGGGGAAGTATGCATAATAGCAAGTAAAAGCGATAAATTTTTTCAAACTTACTGAGATTATTGGTAGTTATGCATAATGTATACCGTAACTATTATACTAGTGTAAAAAAAAAAATTAAAACAGTTAAGAAAGACGACCATTAAAGGAATCAAAAGTGATGAATAATTATTAATTGCATTCTTCTTTTCCGTTTCAATCTTGTAGGCAATCGCTGTTCGTGTTTAATTCCATCGAGTATTTGAGACAGAAGGGATTTGACGGACTCGACATCGCCTGGGAATTCCCCCGAGGAGCCGAAGACAAAGAGAAATTCACCAATCTCATCAAGGTTGTTAATTACGAAATTAATTACGTTTTATTTCTGCTTCTTTGATTACTTCCCGTTTTGAGTCGGGAAAATTACGAATTTCGTGGGAATAGAATTCGTAAACTTATTAAGTGCGAGAAGAATGAAATGAATTGAGAAGAAACGACGCCCAAACATCTGAAAACTTTATTATTAAATAAAAAATGATAATTTTTGAGATTTAACCAAGGAAAGGGATCTTTTTAACAATAATTGACCTTTATTGTTATTAATTATTGTTGCAGGATTTGAGAGAAGCTTTCGATGGTGAAGGAAAAGCCAGCGGTAAGCCGAGGCTTATTCTGTCCGCTGCCGTTCCTGCAAGTTTCGAGGCCGTGGCAGCTGGTTATGATGTAACCGAAATAAACAAGTCAGTACTTATTCGAATCAAATTTATGAGTTCGGTTTAATTTTTTCATCAATTATTTTTTCAATCTAATCACAATCTAACAAAATGACGAAGAAACCCATAATAAAAGCAAATACTCTATATAGCCATAACATATGTCAGTGGACACTTTGGCAGAGTCGTTGATAAACCACAGGTCTAAAACACCTGTGGGTGCTCAACTCGAGTTTTAGGGTACGAAAATGATGCATGCTGGTTTCCGATTCTAACGGTCTGCAGGTTTTTCAACCAATCCGTCGCGCGCAGACTGTCAGAGTCGGAAAAGCTGCCGCCATTATGTTCGTACGGCTTCGGAAACGCAGAGAAATATCGGTGATATAGAGAGCTGTGGTTTAAATTACTTACTGAATGTATGGGATGGATGACAAGGGATTTTTCCACAATTTGATATTTTGATTATTTCCTTTAATTTTTTTTTCATTTTGGCATCATACACGTGTGTTAGGCTGAAGCATTTCTATTATATAGCATCAGACACACTTCTTCGCTCATTTGCATAATGCTGCGAGTTCCTTCTCAAAACAATCAAATAGCAGAAAATAATCGAAATGTAGATTTGTGAGAAATCCCTTATCATCTTGATACTTTCAGTAAGTAAATCAAATTACAGTTCACTCTGTATCGCCGACATCTATCTCAATTTACACGCCATACAACTGGAACTTTTATCTAAATTACGCTATGTATCTGGCAACTGAATCGTGAAAAAAATAAAATTGGTATTTCTTACGTATGCAATTAAAAATCATTCATTTGAAATGCTTATCGAATGCTGAAATCGAATATCAAATTGTTATACTTTAAATTTGTTTTCAGCGCGTCTCGTGTTCGGTGTCAAACTTTCTGTAAATTTCGGGACGATTGATTGAAAACTCCGCATGTTATAAGCAAAACAATATGCGATGAAAATTGGGATTTTTATAAGAAACATTTATATCTTCCTGAATATGCGTGCTTTTTTCCCACGAAAATGCATACAAGTATTGCACACAAAAAAATAATAATAATCTGCTAATATTACATCTGCAGCTTTTTATAGTACAGGGTTGATCCAAAACTTTTTTACTTTTAATTCTTTGTCGATCGCCCCTAAACCATTCGTGAACGAATCCGCACTGGAATGTGTGAGTTTAACTATTGAGTGTGATGACTGAAATTGTGCAGAAGGATACGTTTAGTACTTTACTAAAAAGTCGAGGAAAAAATGCCTTTACTCCAAGGTGTCCATTGGCCATATAGTGTACTAAGAACCCGGGGATATTTTTTTTTCCTTTGTGATATGTCAATCACAAACATTATTTATAATAACTTTTTTCTTTAATAATTTCCAAAAACAAAATTTTTTCGAGCTACGAGTTGCATTTGAGTGTATCTAAAAATCTTTTCGATCCATTCATATTAAGGGTAACTTCAAGTTAAACACATTTTCGATTTCAACGTAGGTACCTGGACATGATTAATGTGATGACGTATGATTTCCACGGTAACTGGGAGAGACAAGTCGGTCACAACAGTCCTCTCTATGCTCTATACACGGCCACCAATTACCAGAAGAAACTGACTGTGGTGAGTTGCTCTTTTCTTTTAAGAAGAGATTTTTCTCAAAAATTCATGGATCGACATGCGCCACGCGGAACACGTTATAGGAGACGTTAAACGAAACACGTTAAATGGGTAGAAACTTTTGTCAATAAAATATTTTTAATTAAAAAAATCACAAAAAATCAAACAAAAGGATTTTCAAACTTGTTTACAACAAAATTCTTGTCACAAATAAATTGTGAAATTAGGAGATTGTCCATTATGAGAACCATTAATTTCCACAAAGATCATGTTTCTTCAGTGATCTATCTATAAAATCGACACCACAGTGATTTTTTCAAAATTTTGGTGATCGGCTAGTTACGGGACGTTTGCACGCGAAACACTCGGAAGCGCGCTGTTTGGACGCCGGAAAATCGGCCGGATCATTACAATCGATTATTTTACACCTTATTCATTTAATGTTTATTCTGTACTATCAATTACAGCTGTATTTTATCGTTCGTAAATTTATTATTAAAAAATACACATTAAATGCGTAAGACGTAATTAACGATTGTAATGATCCGGCCGATTTTCCGGATTCCTAAGAGCTGCGTCCAAACGTCCAGCTCGGGTCGGCTGAAGTTGGTTTTTCTAACGTTGAACCGATCTCCCCATTAAAAAGTCTCGTCATAGAGAGCAACAGGTACACAACGGTACTGTTATTCAATCATAACCCTTCCCTCACAATTTGAAATAAAGATAGCGGCACTGAAAAAATTGGACATATTCATAATGAATGTGTCCAATTTTAAATTTTTCATTAATACATTCATAATGAATGTGTTCAATGCCGGAAGTGAGAACCTAACAGTCTCACACTTCCGGCACAACTCACTCGGTAGCAAATTGCCCATTGCGATAAGACCGGGGCTGTGTTCGGTTTGAAAATGAAAAAAGGTCATTCAATGATCCATCAGTATTATACATATATCTTACTCAGTGTTAATACATGCGAATTGTTTTAGTACTTGGTTTCTTTTTTTAAATTCTATTTATGGAATTTGTAGGATTTCAGCGCTAAGGAATGGATAGAGAAAGGAGCCTCAAAAGAGAAACTTCTCGTCGGTATTCCAACGTATGGAAGAACGTTCACTTTGAAGAACACTTCTCTCACGGATATCGGAGCACCGGCCATTGACGGCGGAAAACCAGGAAACTATACTGGAGAACCCGGCGTTCTGGCTTTCTTTGAAGTGAGTCTCGTCTAGCAAATGGGAAGAGGGGGGAAGGGGTGCAGGCGGAATATTCAGAAATGAGCTGATAATCGTGCAACCTGCATTTTATGGGATTATTTACTGTCCAGTGATTTACTTTCGTGCAGCACCGTCTGCCGACAATAATTTGAACTGTTTTTTTGTTTTGTACCAAAACAAATTCCCCTTTGTGAGAACACAACGTAATTCACATTCAAGAAAATATACCTATTCCTTCCATATTTTTTCATGAATTTTTAAATTATTTACGACTTTATGAGACACCCTATATTGTGTTACAATACGTAGTTAGTTTGTACAAGTAATAAGGTGTGTGTATAGCCGGTGAAAAAATAGAGGAATAATTACAGTATTTTTTCGATATTCTATTGCTGCCTATATACATAATGTCTATATATATATACTGTTCCAGACTCTGCCACGAAGCTGGACTGGAAGAGATCTCGGCAACGGGATAAGTCCAGTGGCAAAGTTCAGGCGTTCATTCATTCATTGCTGTCTATATACACTCGTGGTCTTTATTATTTCATATGATTTTTTTATATATACATAAAGATTCCATTTCTCACCTGGACCTTCTCTCTTGAAACTTACAGATTTGTGACATGTTGAAATCAGGTGCGATACTGGTGTGGGATAACGAACAGATGGTGCCATACGCTTATAAGGACGACCAATGGGTCGGTTTCGACGACCAAAGAAGTCTCAAATTGAAGGTATTGAGCATGCGATTCGATTTCGTTTGCGATCTGAAGTATAATTACGACGTGCAAATCTTAGAAAAGTTAAAATTAGTTGACATAGAGAGAAATACCTGCACACACAACAACCGCTTACTCACTCTTTCGAGTAGAATGAATGCCTGTGCCTAATTTAGCGTGATTTACAATATACTGTATTCTTTCTTCTTCCAATATAACTTTATAGATTCAGTGGCTGAAAGAACAGGGTTACGGAGGCGTCATGATCTGGTCTGTGGACATGGATGATTTCCGAGGATCGTGCATGGGACTCAAATATCCTCTCATAACGACAATCAAAGACGAACTCAAAGGCTACCACGTCGCCAACCTGGAAGCACTCGGAAGTGAATTGCTCAATTCGTATGGCCAGCTTATAGGTAAGCACGAAACTATTGCCCGGGTATCGACATTTTTCACACTTGCTTGCAATTTTGAAATTTGTTTTCTGATTCTTGGAAATAATTTAAGGCAACCATAGAAATTGCTATTTTTGTTTTCGCTCTGAAACACGGACGAGTTTTTTCCTTGAATGTTTTCGGAAAATTTAATTGGGGCGTGCCCAGTTCATTTTCTTAATTCATCATTTGTTTCTGTCAACCTTTACCGCGGCAATGTCGAGATACTTCGTCCAACTTGATGCCTTGTATTTTGGCAATTCTGAGATTAAGACCCTCTTATTTCGGCAGGGAATAGTGCAGCCACTGTACGATCGTGTGGACATCGTCGGTCGTGTGGGATGTCAGCACTAGCAAGAACACGAATCCAGCACAATCCTGGCAACAGCAATACGTCAGGGCCATGCATACATACACTCACACACAACACGTTCCGACATTTACCGATTCTTTAGAGATTCAAGCAGAGGAATATGTGCGAAGTGCGTGTTCGGTCAAGTAGTGAAGAGCACAGATGCCGTTGTCAAGTCTTTTTCTTCTGTGATAACATGTTTCCCCATTCCCCTCCAAAACCTGTCAGATCAACTGGCAGTGGGGGGTCAGCTTTTACTCAAAGTTTGATAACGAAAGGAGAAGGACGGTAGTTTTTTCGCTTTCCTTGCGGGGTAGTATAGGGATATAGGTACAGAGTATTATATAAATAATAGAAAATGATAGAGTATTTCTCTTCTCCTTTATTTTTTTTTAATTATTCTTTGAGTTGGAGGAAAAAGCAGTTTCACTTGCAGCCGCTGTAGTGGTCGAGCGGTCATAGTGACGGACTCTCATCGCGAGGGCCCGGGTTCAAACCCCAACGTCGCAATAGTGGTGGTCGGCTGAAGTTTTCTTGTGGTTCCCAACTTCGAGGTGCGGATGCAACCTGGTCTCCCCATTAAAAAGTCTAACCACAGAGAGCAACAGGCCTACAACAGTAAAATCTTTAATGATTGCACTTCACACATAGTTCGAAAAATAGGCAGATGGCAGCACTACAAAAAACAAGCTTCACATTAGGTTCACAACTCGGACATGCACATGTGTGTGTGGTTTAGTAGTACAGTCGAATCCCGTTTTAACGAATACCGTTATAGCGAAAATCTCGTTTTAACGAACACTTTTCTAATCCTCCCGGATTAGCTTACATAGGCACAATGCTAAAACCTGGAATTCCTTTATAACGAAATTTCGTTATAACGAAGGGATTTCTCCGGACTCTTGGAGTTCGTTATAACGGGATTCGACTGTAGTAGTTTCACTTGCATGAAATAGGAAGGAAGTCTTCTTGAAAAACACGAATCATTTTGTGGAGAGTTTAGTGATTTTTTTCACTGTGGCAGTTCTAATGAGGACCAGGGAAATTCTAAAAACCGCTCAAAGGGTTGATGAAAAAAATCATTAAAATATTCTATAGACTTCACAGCACGAGCTTCCGATGCGCATGAAAGACTGCCATATTTTTAAAATTGATCAAAAATCGCACGTAATGTATCACGTAAAAATGCACTCTACTAACATTATTATTCTTTTTTCTTCTTCGGGGACAGATAAAGACGAGGTTGTGTGTGACGAAGAAGACGGCCATATAAGTTACCACGTCGACAAGAGAGAATGCGCCAAATACTACATGTGCGAGGGTAAAAGGAGACACCACATGCCATGTCCCGTCAACCTCGTGTTCAATCTCAACGAAAACGTATGCGACTGGCCAGAAAACGTGGACGATTGCGCAAGTGTGTCCGGAGCGCGGACGCCGTGAGGGTTAATTAATGAAACGTCTAGAGACTCCTTTATACAAGACATTTAAAAAACAAACTCCGAGGCAGTTATTTTCTAGCACCACCACCATCTGGCGGAGAGAGAAACGGAACAGTTGTGTGACATTTTCTGTTGTTATCGTTGTTGTTGTTGCTGTGCCACCAAGCTTCACCGGACACTTTGTGCCGACGCGGACGGTGTCGATGAACAAGCCAAAGTTCGATACACAATGTTTGTTTTTTATTTTTATTTTTAATTAACACAGCCGTGAATCACGAAGAAGAGCGCCCGTCCAGCTAGAAACTGCCAAACGCAATGAACTCGTTTCGCTCCAGCAAGGGCAAAAAAGTTATCATTCAAACATTTCTTTTACGATAACAGAAATTTAAAAGAAAAATTTAAAGATACAGAGAAGAAAGAAGAGGATTCAATTTGCATGTTTCTGCAAACAAAGCGACCGCATTCTATGATACTTTATAGTGCTTTTATACACAAATACATCGATCCTAGGATATTCACTGTAACCAGAAATCATTTCTTTCCTTTCTTTCTTTTGTATTGTATATTGCCTTTAAATGACAAACTAGTGTTTGAATAAGCTATTAAGTTCAAAATGTCCCGTAACTATGAATATTTTTCCAAATTTGAGTGAATTGCGTCATTTCCCTGATGAATAAGCAAATAGTATCATGTGACCAACATAGTATACATCAGCATCGGTTTAATCCCTTCTTGGTCGGATTTATTTTTCGAAATAGTTTTTTTTATTGCTGAAAATACGTGTTCCATCCTGAATTCGATAATGCGAAATATTTTTGACAGTAAGTAGTTTTTCGCTCGACCTACTGGTGGTCGTAAGAGATTTTTCAGACGAATATGTACGAGGTGCGTGTTCGGTTAAGTAGTGAAGAGCGCTCACTAATATCTCACTAATATCCCATTCACTGAGCTCCAGTTTTTCCCACAATGAACCCGAATTTTAAATTAAAAAAAAATATTCTGATGCTATGTTTATCGAATCTATCGCTTTGATATATTTAAGATAAATATCTGCATAAAAAGGATTATTAAAAATACGTACAAAAAAGTTTTACAACCTAAAAATAGTAGGGATATAGCTGCGCCATCTCTTTCAGTAATATTCAGAAATACTTTGTTTTTTACAATTTTGCAATTTTTCTCTTCGTCGCTGACCATACGGGCACAAAAAAGTCGAACGTATGACATGCGACGCCGACCAAGAAGAGGTTAATCCAATTATATGTACGTTATCGGTGACTGCAAACATTGAGGCTTTTAATCGCGAGAAATAAAAAACAATTGTTAAATTTTGAGTCCGATAGATACATATATAATAATACATCTAATGTCTATGGATAGGTAATTCTTTCTCTGGGACTTCCAAATAATCAATCCAGCGTATGGTAAGAGATGAGTGAGTGTAGGCAAAATCGT
This sequence comes from Pholcus phalangioides, assembly GCF_987345545.1. NCBI lineage: Eukaryota > Metazoa > Arthropoda > Arachnida > Araneae > Pholcidae > Pholcus > Pholcus phalangioides. The sequence continues at coordinate 20,863,906 of NW_028301628.1, forward strand.
CAAAAAATCCCCTTCGGTACGCAATCATCATATTATATTAGAGAAGGTTCTTTTCAACACATTTGACGCTTGAAACCTATTCCGAATACGTACATCTTTTTCTCTCGGTGGATAACCTCGGATGCCAGGAGTTACGAGCTACACGCATTCCATATATGCTTATATTCTGGATAAAAACCTTTGTCAATTGGCTGCGTATACTAGTTTCTCGCGTACGGTAATCCGGGGCTACTTTGTACCTACGGGGTAACTTTGCACCAATCGTGAAAAGAATATTGAACGTTACCTATAGCGGCTATTCTAATGAATATTTCCGAACGCGTTTGATTCTACTCGGTAAGGAACGTTATCAGTAAACTCGTGTATTTGAGTTACTGATGCATTCGTCATTTTTTGACTGAAAATTTAACTGTTTCTTGACAAAGGCTTCAGCTGAAATTGAGCAGAACAAATACGTTTGGCAAACGATATCCAAAATTCCAGATGATGTAACTCGAATTCATGAGTTGAACGATAACATCTTCCCTCATGCAGATTCAAATTCATGAGAATAGCCTCTAGGTAGCATCGAATCCTTTTTTAAAGCATTGGAGGTGCAAAGTAGCCCCGGATTGCGGCAGTTCCTTCACATTTAGCAAATATTCAAAAAAAGTTATAAAACTTTTTAAGGTAGTATATACAGTGAAACCTCGATTTAACGATACTCTGCTTACCCAGAAAAAATATCGTTGAACAGGGATTATCTTTATATCGAACGGTAACGTGCCACCAAATTTACGCTGTTCTTGGCATCTAAGTGGGCATTATTAGCACCACCAGAAAATGTACTTATAAATATTTATTCGCAAAATTATAATTGATTAGTTAATTAATAAAATTCAATTTTGTCCTGTAAAGAATTTTACTGCATTACACTTTTGTGTACTACTCGAAAAATAGCTTCACGGCAACTTCATTAACACTTTCAGGAAGCACTTTGCGCAAAAAAACACCGATGTTATTAGATGCCCTCAGAAAAACAAAAACTGGTTAGTAATTTGGAAATATATTAGAAGTGATTTTTAGCGAAATATAAAGAAATATCGTTGTGGTGATTTAAAAATATCATTATAGAGGGATTTATAGTAGTAAAGAGAGAGAATACCGTTGTATATAAAGAGGAATTTATCACTAGAAACACACACACTACAGACAATTCCAAACAAGGTTAAAAAATTACCGTTGTAGAGGACGTTATTATATCGAGTATCATTGTAGCGAGGTTTCACTGCGCTCATATTTCATCCTATAGTTTATTGATACACACACACACACACACACTTTATACTTCCTATAACAAAACTCTCCTAAAAAAATGTTCTTTTCTACTTCTTTTTGACTCAACAATGGATGCCTTTGGCAATAAAAAGTATGTACTTTTTTCCACTACTTTGTTTGGAACAAAGCGCACATCTCTAAGACATTTTTAATAAACATTTTTTTAATAATTTATATATATACATTTATAGTGTGTCGTTATATCGGTGATTTTTGTTAACTGCCATATGCCGACGATAATGAAGGCAATCACAAAAGTCGATCTTAAAGGCCTCGAGGTAAAGAATAGGGATTTTTATTTTCATTGTTATTTTTTTGTCATCGTCGCTGAGTATCGGGAGAGAGAGAAAAACTATTCGTACACACACACGAGAGAGATCCTTAATTAATCCACACGAAGTGACACCAGTTTGTTTTCTACTCCACAGCCAATTATTTTAATTGCTTATTTAAAAAAAAAACATTCGGGGAAAAGTAAATGTTCTGAAAAAAAAAATGAATATTTCCTTATGTTTTGCTGTTGATCGCATGTGCCTAATAATGTAAATACGGTATAGCAAGTACGAAATAAATGAAATTTTCAAGCAAATGTTTTGTGTTTATGAGTGTGTAATTTCAAATTGAATTAGATTTCACGTAAATGATAATAACTAATATCCATGTGTGTGTGTCGGCTATATGACAATATTGTATTGGAAACATTAGTATAAATAAGTTGTATGCAGAAGGAAATTTAAAAGTTGCTTTTTTTTTCATACTTAAGTACTATTACACGTATGTTAACGAACCAAAATCATAAACCCATAGTCTTTGGCTTATGCTCATGAAAATAAGTGAAAGGAGGTGAGAAACGGATTAGTTAAATTCAGGATTTTAACCAATCCGTGTCGATCTCTAATCCTTCAACCTGCTATTCAACCTCAATCGGTTTAAACTACAGCCGTTTGTAGTTTAAACCATGTCGGTGAATACGACGGTCAATCATTTTCTCTCCCTTAAATGCTCTTCGACATTTTTATAGTGCAACGAATACTCCAGTTCCAGAAACTGCTGCATTAAATAAAATGCCAAATTTTGTTATACAATCATCAATGCATATCCATAACCAGCTAACTCTAGATGCATATTTCAAAAGTAGTTCCAAATAAAAGGAAAAAGAAAGGGGGGGTTAAATATTTATCTTGTATATGTTGTCCCCCATTTATGTTTCTAAACAACAAAAAAACTAAAATCCATTTATAACGAGAAGTTCCGTTATAACGATAGTTTTTCTTCTGGTTGTGACTGTCGTTATAATGGACTTTTACTGTAATTCAGGATGATATATGTGAATCCACTTTGGGAAATAATAGAAAGAATAGTCTTTATATAAATAGCAAAAAAAATTTTCAAATTCTCACAATGATTAAAAAAACTATATGCATTTTCACACAAGAGTACACGCATTTTTTTTTTCAGAATACCTTTCACATACGAAGGATTTTCAAAATGAGGGTTTTTATGCTTGGCAAAAATGGCAAATTTGTTTAGTTTCACAAAAGAGGCAGAATAACTTCACTATGTTTCGGACGTATCGATGCGATATTCGTAACTGAATTCAGTATTATCCTTCACTTTCTTGTGATAGTGAATATTAATGACGAGTGTATAAATGAATCATCCTACCATTTGGAATGCACAGTCGTGAGATTTTACGAAAAATGACAAATTTCAAATTAATACACATAATTCAACAAATGGCACGATTAAAGCCAACATCATCTCATATTCACTCGCATAATAACTATTCTCCTAAATGAAAATTATTGAAACCGTGTTTTTTTTTTATGGATAAAAGTTTACTTTGGGTGAAATTTCCTACCCCTTGAATACCAAAATCGGCCTTTAATTTTGAAACGGTCCTCGTATATTGGCATACGTAAATACCCACAGCATTTACATGTCCAGTGTATTCTGATAATAAATAAAACAATTTCATCGTAGAATAAAACCGCAACAATAGTTGATGGTAGCGAATACAGTTGACATTCGTTATAGCAACCATTCCATTACAACAACTGGTAGAATAAGTCCCAAATGCTTTCACATAACGATTATCCTGTATGTTTTCCTTTCGATGTAACTACCACCCAACATAACGTCCGTTTTCGTCAAAACGAAAGAATCGTTATGGGGGGTAGAGGGACTCTTATAATGAAAAATATATTCTTATTTTTTCGCCTTTAATATCAAGATCTCGATTTTTCCCATAGAAATCGTCACTTCTTGAAGATCGGGCAGTGATGGCGCATTCTGCTGTCAGATTTCAGTTCTTGTGAATACCGAAAACGCAAATTTGCTCAAAATTAAACCAACAGATTTTGGTAATAATCAATTTATGCAACTGTTTCAGTCTTGCTTATGTCACTAGACTTCAGTGTCCTTTTCGGACCGCCTAAAATATTTCTTCCTCACCACCACCCGACTTCTCTCACTGTAACGTATGACAGTAGGGACAGGACTGTCTCGGACGGCGCTCGTCCGTTTCCTCCTCGTCACGTACAACGCGACCGAAGAAATCACGAAAAGCAACGCGAAAGAAACTGCAGTTCCGATCGTGATGAGTTTCATCTCTGCGAAAGGGTCGTTCCCGTTGGCCATTCCACCACCACCGGACCTTCCGAAAATGTTCGAGCTCTCGATGACGTAGCCCTGGGCATTATAATTTAAAATGATGGGGTTCATGTTGGTCCCGCGGCCGTCTTCTCCCGTTGCGAGACGATCTCCCAAAGACCTCCTGATGCGAGTTCCCGCTTGCGCTAACGATGGGGTGTCGTACTCCGGTGGCTCGTTATCTTCGGCACGAAGAGTGCTGTTGAGAATCGTCGGCTGCCGAAAATACGACCGATCGAACGACGGTGCAACGACTTTCTCGGACGTGACGCTCCGCTTTCCAATGATGCGGGCTGCGTTGCTCTTGGACCGAACTGTGTAGAAGCAGTGAATGAACCATTGACGACCGTATGATACCTGAAATACACGGTGCAAAAGGTTTCGTCATTCTGATTGAATGGTGCAACGAGAAAGCATTAAATAATCATTAAAACATTATGGCGTTTAAAAACTCATCCAACAGTCGAGAATAACAATAAATCACAACTGGATAGTGATAGTTGTGCAGGTATGGTGTGAAATATAGCTGCTTAAAATCTCAAAATTTGTTGGAGGGGTCAAACAAATACGTATGCATAAAAAAAATAAACAAATTAGCTTTTTATACAGTCCCCGGTTGCTAAAACTTCCAATTATTGAAATGTAAATCCCGCTTTGAAGAACCATTTGCAAAATATTAATTTTTAGATACAATATTTATCCGAGAGATATTAAATATATAAAATCACACTATGTTTTTGCAACTTATCACACTGTGTTGGCTTGGCAAGTTTTCTTATCTTTAAAAATGCCATTTTCAGGGACTGCACACAAATAGAATGAACTCAATAGTTTACATTCTTTTACTCACAATATATACGTATATAAAAATTACATTTTTTACCATTATTTTTTGACAATTACAAAATTTTTACAACTTTCATTTTAATAACGTTTTGCAATTTGTAATCCCCACACCCCCCCCCCCTCAATCATAGGCTAATTATATGGGGGAAAAATATGTCTGTATAAAATACGGGATGATCCCTCGAACCTACACAATATATCTTTTTTTCCGACGTATTACTATGGGTCCACACCTACCTTAGGCTACAGTTCAGTGAGCTCCCTTCTTGTGGGGGTTCCATGCATAGCCGTCTCACCGTCATGGGTCCCCGAGCAAAATGATGTTCCGAGGCCCCTATAGATAGACCTACTTAGCTGGAAGTAACTGTAGCAGCTTACATGTTTACACTCGAAAATCATTGTACCAGATCTCTTCATGTAGATGTCATCATTATGGACATGAGCCCCCCCCCCCCCAAGCCATGCCGACATGGTTAAGATGATCCTGGGTTCCCATATACAGCTGTGATGGATTCTGAAAGTGGGCACATTTTTCCCAACATATTTCACTTGAAAGCTTTACTTCTTCAAGCCAAATATATATATCCGTTGATATTGTATTTAAAATTTGCAATTATTTATAACTGACTTCTCATAGACACATTTGCATTCCACCAATGGAAAGTTTTAGCATACAGGATCCACATATAAACTTTTTTATATGTGGAATATATATTTACGTATTCTTACGTATACGTAAGAATTTTCCTAATTTTTCTTACGTATACGACCCCTTGGAAAATTTCAGACACTTCTTGATACGTACGTCATTTGGAAACTTTTTGTAACTGAAAGTATGTTTCTAAAGTCAACGGTTTGCAAAGATATCCACTGTGCAAACAATTTGGGACAAACTGTATGTAACTCTACCACCAACTAGAGTCATTTCACTCAATTACATCCTTTACTCAATACCATTAGCCTAGTGGTAATCCTGCAACACAACTAAGGCCGGTCATCCACTGCAAGCTACTACGAGCGGAAACAAGTGGCATATATGCGCTAGGCTATTTAATATAGCGGTGTTGCGCATGCGTGCGACTTTTTCTGCGATTTGTTGTTTTCGGTCTTTGCAGCTTCCAGTGGTAAGAGTGCAGTCACGAAGTTCGACAGACTGTTTAATTTGACTTCACCTGAAACAGCGGAGACGAACTGAAACGGAATCCATCAGCCGAAGGAAACTTCCTGAGGACGTCAGCGCCAACATCCGGGTCGTCGGATGCCAACATCGCATTGAAGGGAACACTCGCCAACTCGGTCACGACGGAATTCGGTGAATCCCTGTCCTGAAAGAATACGTCAAAGCACTCTCAGAAACTTAGTGGGGGAAAAAATGAGAAAATAATTATTGACAATTAATTAATAATTAATTAAATAATTAAATAAATTATAAAACAAGAATTATTATTGGGAAAATAATACTTATTTTATCACAACAGTGACATGCGGTATTTCTGATTTTTTTTTTACTTGGAAAATTACTGTTGAAATTATCAGTTATCCAAATCAAACGCCTCAATCGTTCTACCAATCACCCGTCGCCGGGGGTTGGTCGGCCGAAGTTGGTTTCCTGTGGTTCTCAACTTGGAGGCCCGATCTCCCCATTTAAAAGTTCTCGCCACAGAGAGCAACAGGCCTACACAATGGTACAAATATTCAGTCATTACACTTCACTTCGGGGTGACTAAAATAAAGCAGATTAAAGTTTGACGAGATATCTCGGGATTTCCCCTGTAAGGATTAGGTTCAAAATATGGAAGGCAGATGGCAGCACTGGCAAGAAAACTCAACAAGCTCTGACAACACACAACAGAGCGTAGCCCTAATATATGTACGCAATTATACTATTGCGTAGCCCTAATTACATACATATTAGGGTTACGCATATAACGCACAAAACGTTCCTGCATATAATCGCGCAATTTGTTAGAAGTTCTCCGGGGGAATAGTTATGAGGTGCATCTGCTGTTAAGTTATAGTACTATTTCCACTGATCCGCAAATGTAAAAAGGGTGAAGAACAACGGAATAAACGACATAATGCAAAATACCTGACTCGGCAAAGAGCAAGATTCACGGATGATAATCAGGGGCCATTCAAGTATTACGTAAGCAGATTTTCAGCCATTTTAACCCCCCTCCCTCCTTGTCAGCAAAAGTCACCAAAAAACTGACCCCCTCCCCCCCTCCCGTCAGCAGCTTAGACTATTTCATATCTTCAAAAAGGGGTGGTTGATGACGTAAGCAACCTTCAAACCCCCCTCCCCCCCCCCCTGTCAGCAAAAAAGTCATCAAATCCGAAACCCCCCCCCCCCCAGATGCGCTGACGTAATACTTGAATGACCCCTAAGGTGCATAGACATCGAGCAGCGATAACTGATTAGCGAGGGTTGATCTGGCTAATCAGAAGAAGTTGGAAAAGCTAATTTTTATGCCGATTTCGGATCCATACTCACTATGATTTTCAGAGAGTGAAGCAACATGGTAGAGTCGGTGGCGCATCCGAATTCGTTAGTGGTGGGATCGTACTTGGGAACGTAGCCGTCGACCCCCGTACACAGGAAACATTTTTCGACGTTAACAAAGAAAGACTTGCCAAGATTCTGAGTCGGATCAACCATCACTCTTCCGTAAATAGTATCACCTGGAGACGGAAATGGTATAATGATGTAACAGGATAATATGTACCCATATGGGCTCACGTGAAACATAGGCCCATCGCATGCAGAAAAAGAATGAGAAATATCTGAATAATGTCTCATTTGGTGATATTATGATTGAGTCAGAAGGGGGTGAGAAATATGTAAGTCACAAAATTTTGTTACCGGGCGAGAAAGTGGCGTCAGCGTCGGTGGTCGTGAGGACATCTTCTGGCGTGTCCGGAAGCCAGAGTTCTCGCTTCCTCACGAGGTGCAGTTCCGTGTTCAAGCTGTACTCGACGGGCACGGGATCGCTGACCTGCTGGAACCTCACGTTCACATCAAAAGTCAAGGGTTCGCGAGGATCGCAGTCTGGTGGATTCTTGTACTCCATCTCACCAGAAGCTACGCAAGGAATTAGCTTAATGTGATACACTCCAGAGTAATCACGTACCTGAAACGTATTTTGGAAGAGAAATCATTTTCTTCTCTTTTTTGAAAATTACGTGAGTGTATATATATATATATACACATACAGGGTGCATATCAAACAAGGGGATATGGCATTTTACTGGTGAAAAGTTGGTCCTAGAGGTATACTTCCATTTAGGAAAAGTATTCAAATAACGTGTACTACTCAGATATGTCATTCATGTTTCAAGGGGTTGTACAGTTACTAAAATAATAAAATTAACTTTTCATACAGTCCCTGTGTGCCCCAAAACTCAATAAGAAAGTTGTTGCCCTGTCTATCCTGATGCCGAAAAAATTCCATGTTTCCAAGTGCAATATTCGCAGAGATATTCCAATTCGAAAAACGGAGGAAATTCAGGGAAAAACAGCGTTAAAAATGAGGAAAACCCGTTTTACCCGCATTTAACACTGTTTTTCCCCATATTTCCTTCGTTTTTCGAATATCTCAGTGAATATTGCACTTAGAAATGTGGAATTTGTTTTTTTTTTCATCAGGAGTGACAAGACAACAACTTTCTAATTGGGGTTTGGAGCTGACAGAGGCTGTATAAAAAGTTAATTTTTTTCATTTTAATAACTATTCAACCCCTTGCAACATAAATGAGATATCTGAATACTACACGTTATTTGGAACCTTTTTCTAATTAGAAGTACACCTCTAGGATCAACGGTTCAACAGTAAAACGCCATACCCCGCATTTGCTGTGCACCCTACATACAGGGTGATTCAGAAAACTTATAGAGATAATAGTACACACTAATACAAACAATTATCATCAAAGAATGCATCGTCTCACATGAAACGCAAACTCACTAACGCTTCGAAAAGGCCGCTCTGCAACCGTTAAACGGCATTCCAGTTGAAATTTATCGTGAGAAAAAGTACGCCATGCATGCAAATGTAACCTGGGAAGAAGAAGAAGATACCGTATGCTAATCTGCGTCACAGTGAATGAAAGGCACAGATGCCAGCCCTGTGAAGTTATTCCCGCGTGCAACCGTTCTAACAGTTGTAACGTGCATAATAGTGCGGGATAATGGTGCATTTTAGTAATACTGAAAAAGGGGACACGAATTTCATTCATGCATATCTGCTTTTTCAGTATTACTAAAGTGCGCCATTATCGTACTTTGCAACTGTTAGAACGGTTGCACGCTGGAATAACTTCACAAGGCTGGCATCTGTGCCTTTCATTCACTGTGACGCAGATTAGCATACGGTATCTTCTTCTTCTTCCCAGGTTACATTTGCATGCATGGCGTACTTTTTCTCACGATAAATTTCAACTGGAATGCCGTTTTAACGTTTCCGGAGCGGCAGTTTCGAAACGCGCTAGCGAGTTTTTTTTCCTGTAAGACCATGGGGATGAAAATTGATTTAAGTTGTTGTATTGGTGTGTACTATCACCAATTAAAGTTTTTCCCATCTTTTCTGAATCACCCTGTATGTATATATGCGTAACTGTGCTTAAGAATATACATTTCAAGTCTTCCCAATTTATAAAAACAAAAAACAAAGATAATCCTCACAGCATAGTCCGAATAGAACTGCCATTCCTGTTGAGATTGCGCATAAGTTGGGTCGGTTCTCAGCAACTCCAGAGTAAATGTCAACTCGGGATGATCTGTTGTGTGGACCATAGACTTGATATTCGTTCCTAAAGAAGAAGATGAAATTTGAATTCCTAAAACATAAACCGAAAATTCGCACGATTGAGGATTCACTTATCTAAATTGAAGTAAACCCAATTTCATCCGTAAATGGAATAATCCGCGAATCCTATGTCATCAAAAGAAATAATCCATTGAACTGTACGTAGAAACCCGTTGCCCTTATCGATGCATGGTGACGCAAGATGCAAATAAGATAAGCGTCAGGAGTAATGCAGGGCCAAACTAGAGAGCGGCAGGGAGGTGACTGCTCCAGGCGGCAAACTTTTGGAGGGACAATGTTCTGAGATTTCTTTGTTTTTTTACTTAAAGTGCAATATAATATTTAACTACAGAATGAGCAGTAAAACACTATCAGAAAGTATTTGTGTTACTCAAGTTTCGTGATTTCAAAATTCCGTGAAACTCCAATTTGCTCCAAAAGATAATGTGAAAAAAAAAAAACACTTTATTGCAAAACTATAGCGTTTTAAAGTCCGGGAAATGGCAAGATACAGTTCCCCCCCCCCCACCCTGAGAAAAACCAATTCCGACACTGTAGTGGTTGAAGTTGGTTTTCTGCGGTTTTCCCACTTAGAGGTGAGAAAGCTAGCCATTGGAAAATATCTACCCGCAGGAAGCAGACAAACGTACTCTATGATACTTACATCAGTGCTGTAACTATGGTGCGGGAGAAGAGATGATTGTCACGGGCAGCGAAATTTATGAGGCCGCAAATTTTAGGTGAGAACAAAAAAAAACCGTTACAAATCGTGTTGGGGGCGACAATATCCTAGCTACGACTCTGGAGTAATGACACACATTAAACATTTCGTAGCATTACCTGGATGTGACATAACGAACAATCCTCTGAATCTCGGTTCCGTTCTGAAATTGATCACCAATCGGCCATCACGTCCTATCGTCATCCGAGTTGGAAACAAGTAACCTGAAAATTAAATTAACAGACTGAACTCAGATCGGTGATTCAGGTCTAAGGGTACAAACGTAGTGCACGCTGCTTTCCAATTTTGCGACGGTACGGTCAAATAACAGAATCGGGAACCAGCGTGCACTGTTTTGGCGTACCCTCAAGAGAATACAAAATTATTCAGTTTGAACTTTGACGGGTCTCGGTACCTTCAGATTTATGCTGCCATCTATCGTAAGTGTATAAGACTATTTTTTCATTTGTCGTGAGATGGCAAGAAATAAAGCAATTTTCATGTTTATTTCCTACAGGTTTCGTTGAAAAACACGAAGAAAAAAATATGCAATCATTGTGTGTTATAATGTGTATTAATTTCATAGAGCAGTCTGCCGGTGCGTATATATTTCGCAGGTTATACCAGAGTATACATACAGGGTGTCCGATAAAGGGCGCCCTAACTTTAAGAATGGAATATCGCGGATAAAAAAATAAATTTATATTGTGTTGTATGTTTGTCAAAGAGAACCTGTATAATTTTTATCAACATCTTACCTGAGTTTAGTTGAAAATTTCATTTACAGATGGTATTGTGCCAATACAATTTAGATGTAGGCTACATGCATAAAGCATTGGTTGTAATACGGAGGGGGGGTCATCCCCCCTGCGAAAGCATGGGCGGTGATACGGGGTCATCTCCCCCAGCGTCAAAGGTAAAGCCGGCATCATCATCATGTTGCAAATGTACAAGCAGGGTCGTCTTAAGAGAATCATGGTCCCCCCCCCCGGGTCAAGTGATTTTTCTGAGGTCCCACCTGGATAATTCTAGAAAATTTTAATCAAATCTCATTTTTGTGGGAGCCCCTCACCTCCTGAGGTTAACGGGCCGTGCCCGGTCGGGTCCATGCGTTAAGATGGCACTGCTGACAAGTACCGAAAGTTAAATATACTTGTTGTGTCATCTAGCGTTGAAATCTATAACTGCATAATTTTGTTAGACTTGTTAATTAAAATTTTACAGGCTGTTTGACAAACACACAAAAAGAATTAATTTATTTTCTTACCTTTTTTTTTGCTATTCAATTTCACAGTTGGGGGGGGGGGGTTGCTCTTTCCCTGACACCCTGTATCTGTCCAACGCTGTAGTGTGTATATTGTTATATAGCTTCAATTTTGTACTGTCAATAACACAAACCAACAAAATCTGACAAAATAAAAGTTGCTTGTGGGCATAAATCTGGTCTGTAATCGCAAGTTCGAGTATACGGGTTCAATCCCGATTGGCGGCACATTAGTGGTGAACTGAAGTGGTTTTCTGCGGTTTTCCGACTTTTAGGCGCGAATTCCAGCCAGTGTCATATTTGGAAAAGCATCTCCACAGAGAGTACGCAGACCTTCAACACGATACTAACATACAATGAAAAAATTCGGACGTTTGTCATTTTCACTTCGAAATACATAGATGACAGCGCCACCAGAACACGAAAAACGTGCCTAACTCTGGCAACATAAATACGTTATGGCCCCACGCACACATTTTCAGGCATGTACCAATTCATTAGAAATTTCCCGAGGAATGTGTACGAGCTGCATGTACGATTAAGTAGTAACCCCAACCATTAGGCCGCTCCTTGCAAATCCAGGCTAATAAGCATAATGAATAGCAATGGTCATTTCATTTCGTAGCTCTCACCTTTCAACTGAGAATCATCAGGTGGGCCAATTCCCTGCCTCCACAGTATAGCAGTGTCGTAGACGAAAGTCATTTTCAGCTCCGTGCTGAGATCGCTATGCTGCCAAGTCGTCGCCGCGGAATGAAACACGTAAGATACGTACAGAGGCACCCGCACTGAAACGTACGATTGCACAGAATTCATAACCTATAACAGAGAAAACGATATTGTATACAGTATTATTCACCTCTATTCTTGCCAATCAGCAAATAGTTTGGTCTCTTCTGATTGGAACCTCGATTCTTTTTTTTTTCCACACTCACCTCTGCGTCGGCACTGACTGTTCCGCCACATTCATTGACGAGCTCGGATAACTCGTAGTATGAGGTGAATTCCCACAGACATGTCTCCAAGTCCAAGTTCTTGTAGAAACTGTAAAGCAATACACACAAGTGAATTGTTGCGTTATTCAACGCGAGTAGTAATTAAATGTTCAATTTCAATATTGTCTGTCGCAACATCTCATTACAACTCGGTCTAAAACTTTCAACAAGTCCGTAAGACGTCGCACCTGATCCTTGAAGCATCTGAAGACTTTTGAATAAAAGCAGAGCGTCCAGACCAGAAATGCCTAATGCTTTTGCATTCGCGGCACGCGAACGTTACATGTTCGTGCGCAGTTTAGTAGTGCAGTAGAACCTTAATTTGTCCATATAAATGGGGGGACTGACTTATTTAATTAAAATAGAGCTTTCAAAGGGCATTCAAGTCAATATGTACACTGGCATCCAAAAGTTGAGCACGCGACGGCTTATATAACAAAACGACGTATCACGTTAATCTCGCCCCTCCGGATTGGACGGTTAGTGGAACTCAAACACGTGGTACTCGGGCGTACAGTTCCTTCATGTGGAGCCTTCGGTGCACAGTACCGGCAGATATTGTCGTACTAAGTGACGCTGCAATCATGTGTGTAACAGTTGCGGACGTCGCTCGTCGATTTCGCTTGGTACTATAGTAATATACCGATTATGAAAACAATTCCAAACAAGTAAAGTAGTTGTCCAGAGACCTGTACCGGATTGACCCTGGGTTACCGCCCCCCTCTGATGATCGGTATATCGCTATAGCAGTCTAACGGCTTTCTGACCCCACAGTGTACGGTGAAAGTTGTTTATTTTGGCGAGTTCTATCACCCCTCACAGTTCTGACCATCAGTTTAGTTGCACCCTGTATACACGTGAATCCCGGCAGATACGGGGGTGTGGGGGGGGGGGGTTTCACTGCAACAATAATATAAATCAAATATGGGATGTTCCACATCGATAAGAAACCGTACGGTGCGGTGGATGAAACCAAAAATTGATGGTGTCGATCGATATGACTCAGAACCGAAAACTATTCTCATTCTCTTTCTCTCTCTCGGGGCGTATGGTATCAATCCATAAATACATAAAGCAAACTTTTGATTTTTTTCATTAATGATGAGCCCGTATTCGGTTTCTTCCCGTACTGATAAAATGAAGGAATAAATATTTTAAAAAAATTTATATATATATACATATATCTCATGGATTCCGTATACCCCTTAGCGAAGAGTCAGGGGTGCAAACCAAGCGTATCTCTCATGGATTATTGATATTAAAAATGATTGTTCAGGATGAAATATGAAATCAAGAACACACGCACACATCGACATGGAAATAACGGGAAGGAAATCCATCTATCGGCTTTGAATCAATCTATTTAAACGAACGGTATCAAATGCAGGTTCTGAAGCTCCAATTATGTTTCCATAAATGGATTGTTCGGAGAGAAATGCAATTTATTTAGAGAACTGAATTCAGAGCAAAGATAATTTGGTATTATTGGATTTACCGAACGGCCGATTCTCCTCGAAGCTCTTCGCTGAACTGATGAGGTTCGGTTTCTGCGACGAGGTCCGTATTCCTCGAATGATTCGAGAGGAATCCGTACCTCGTCTGAGTCTCGTAATAATCAAGGAGATTAGAGCATTTGTGCATCCCTAGGCGGACGGCGTCTCTGCTGAGTGTCAGCTGGAAGTTGCTCAGCTTCCTGGTAGATATGACTGGCAACATACCGTCCCAATGCGGTATCGTCACCGAAAGCTTTATCAGGTTGGTGCCGCTACCGCTATCACGAGACGGTCCTGAAACAAGAGAAATACAGTTATAATTATAATAATTAATTGATTGGTGAATCAAACTATTCAAAAGGTTTATTTTCGGCACAAAAGTTGCCGTTCTAACGATGTACGGTTGCTGTTATTTTTTTGGCCGCACAATATTAAAAACGAAAAAACAGCTTTTTACCGGTGTATCTCATTTTGGCTGTAAAAGGTTCGGCCCCAATCGCGTCTTCTACTTGAGGATTGCACAGACCCTCGGATCTAGAAATCGTTACGGCGCTGCTTGCCGATTCCATTCCAGGATCACCGTCGGCATCGACTGCCCTCGCTAAGCATTGGACTCGACTGCCTATTAGGGAACAGAACAAACGAAAAATTTAATCGTTATACATATTTCATTTTCAGGAGTCAAAAGCAGTGCCGTCTTAAGGCATAGGTCCCACCCGGGCACGTTCCGTTGGCCTCACAAAAATGAGATCTGGTTGAAATTTTCGAGAATTTGGTAGGGCCTCAGAAAAATCAATTGGCCCGGGGACCCATGATACTCTTAAGACGACCCTGGTCAAAAGGTGAAAGACCTCCGAATTGCGGTGTGTCCATACTACCGTAATTTTCTGCGCATAAGCCGTGACGGCTAATGAAAATTTCGTTGCTTTGAGGAAAATGCGCTATCGTATTTTCCGTTACGGCAATGTATCATCATATGTATAGTCTACATAAGCAAATTTCATTCATCAATTATTGAACCTTAATTGATTGCGTCAAGTCTAAAACAACCCAAATTTTTGAAGTTTCTGAGAAACTTACCCGCAAATTAAGCACAAACTTGGAAAGAACAGGAAAAATCCTATAAGCTGACACCAACTCCATTGAAATATCTGGATTTAATGGCGAGCTACAAGCGCTAAAAGATTGGCAAAGTTCAATATCGAGTTGTTACCAAAATTTTTCAATGCCAATTACGCAAACACCTTTCTAGCTACAGTCGGTCAAATTTGCCAAAAACTTGTCCATTCCACCAGCTTTCGAAAGAGCTTAGAATAGACCAATTTGGTCACTTAGTTCAGGAGAAATTTGGTCGATTATCTGCAATACATCATTGAAATCTGCGTTCGTCGAAGTAATTTTAGTAGGTTTTCGCGACAATTTGATTTTTCACTTCACCAATCTCTCAGCGCTTAAAGCTCACCATTGAATACAGATATCCTGTAGATAGAAGTAACCCTAGCCTTATAGGATTTTTTCCGCAAAATCAGATTGTCACCAAAACCTGTATTTAACAAATCCATATTTTCGTCGAATATCTACTTCGACAAACGCTTATTTCAGGGATTTTGTATTGCGAACAACAAAATGCAATTTTGCATTTTCATGAATAAATTTAAATTTATTCAGAACCAGAACACCGATACGGTTTGTTGTAGGCTCTTTCGGAAGCTGGTAGAATGGACAAGTTTTTAGCAAATTTGACGGACTGCAGCTACAAGGGTGTTTGTGGAATCAGGGTTATAGATTTTAGCGGCAATTTGAACTTCGCCAATCTTTCAGCGCTTTGAGAGCTCACCATTAAATCCAGATATTTCAATGAAATTGGTGCTGACTTACACGATTTTGTGTTATTGTATACGACTTTTCCCGTTCTTTCCAAGTTTGTGCTTAATTTGCGTGTACGTATCTCAGAAACTTCAAAAATTTGGATTTTTTTTCATACGACGCATTTTTTTCCGAAATTGATTATTCACCATAACTCGAAAACGGTTCGAAATAGGACAGGGTTGGAAGGGTGTTTCATGTTCCCCTTGGGATCGTCTATCACTCCCCCTTTCGTTTGGCAAAACATGTCACATTCATCCTGTATAGTCAGTCCGCCCTAAAAATGATGCTTTTTAAAGCAGTGTTCTTCAACCTTCGAGAAAACTAGCGAACCGGTAAAATAAATTGAACATGTCCATGGACTCAGATAATTGTTGCTAACGGAGAAAAGAAAATAAGTTTCTCATGATCTTCCGACTCTTAAAATTTCATACTTAAACTCTATTAATATACATGCGAGAAAAGGCTTTATGCTTGGTCTCCTGCTGCCACCTATCAAACACAAATAAAACTACGCCTTTTAATTCTAAAAGAAAAAGTTTTTACTGATTTAAAACCGGTGTGCGCAGCATCAAAACGAACGATAAATGGAATTATACCATATAGTTTCACTGTTCATTTTTATGCTGCACACTGGTGAAAATTTTACACATTAGGGGCCGTTACTATTTTTTTTATGTTTGTCACATAAGCTCAGCAATTGCTTTTCGGTGTGCCGAATTCATATTTGGCACATTGAGGTGTAATTTATTTTGAGATGTGATTTTCTTTTATTTCTTGTATATTCAAGTGGTCCCAGTGAAACAATAATAAGCTCCGTTGCTGTACACAAGAAGGAAAAAAGCTTTGCTCTAGGTCACCTCATGCCACCTATCAAACAAAAACAAAACTATCTGTTATAATTCCTGAAGTGAAGTTGGTTACTCGTTTAAAGCCGGTTTGCAGCATCACAATGAATAAACTTTTGTATAATAACAAACATTGTTCGTTTTTCCGCCGCATCTAAATTCATATTCCAATAATACCGGTCACTATGTTTTTATGATAAGAAAAGAGCTAAAAACACAGGGTGAGCTGATTTCTTCCATTTGTGTTTAGGCGAGGTATTTCGTCCCTGATCGTTAAGGGGTCGTTCAAGTATTACGTAAGCAAATTTTTAGCCATTTTTGACCCCCCCCCCCCTCGTCAGCAAAATTTTGTCATTAGCTCTGCCCCTCTGAATCCTAACTCATATTTTCATAAAGGTTGGTTGATGACGTAAGCATTATCCGAACCCCCCCCCTTTCCTCTTGTCATCAAAGTCAGCAAATCGGAAACCGCCTCCCCGCCCCCCCCCTCATCGATGATGACTCAATACTTGAACGGCCCCTAAGGGGTTAAGAATTTATGGAAATGTATCTTTCCAGTCCACAGATCACTATTTTATATTATCACTTAAAAGCTTTTGGCAACAAATTTTGGATAGTACCATTTGACGAATAGGCGATAAATCTGGTAACCTTGTCCTAAACTAACCGCACGTTGGAAAAAGGGGGAAGAAGAAAATAAATACAGAGAAGAGATGTAATAATAGAGGTGAAACAAGTGTAATAGATAAGTAGCCCTTTGAGGGGCACTATATAAAAAAAATTTTTTTTGGCCGAACTAACTTCATATACTTGATACATAGGACTCATATAAATATGTTTTGCAACTATTATTTTATTTTCATCAAAATCCAGCGAACAACAGGTGGTCGCACAGTGGGGACACCGCACACCTAGAACACTGAAAGCTTCCCTAGGGCGTAATGCAGGAAAAGCAACATTTTGTTTGAAAAATTCCCTTTCTACCGATTTTGTAGGCCAAAATGATCAACATAAGCATATTGATAGGTGGTAAATCTTTTTCAATGAGATAGCATTGTAAATTTTCCTTCTTGAGTGGCATATAAATTTTTTCGAAATGACAAATTTTCCATCAGTGGCACTGAAAAAAACAATAAGAACATCAAGATTGGCGATGTATCCGGCATTCGTAGAATTTACTAAGATGGTCCCACTTCTTCCTTTGAAATCTGGATTTTGGTTTTTTCTCCTGAACCATATGAAATTGTCGGGAGGATCCAGGCATTGGGCAGTGTATACATCAGCATCATTTTCGTAATAATCCATGCAGTAAGCTTTGTTTTATTTTCTTTATCTGGTGTATCATCAGATGCATTAGACTCCAGATCAGAGAGAAGCTCTGAAATTAGTATAATATTGCTTCAACTGTACTTAGGAATTTTATAGGCATTTCACCACCAATAAAAGTAATAAATGCCCAATAATCGGTTGAGGAGGAGGAGAGGGGGGGGGGGGGACTCAAGGCGAAATAAATTCCAGAAAATAAAATCAAAGCAGTAGAGAGAGCATAGAAAGTAGTCGTCAAAAGAAAAAGCTGCTCTAAAACCACTAGAATGAAAGAATGGTTAGGTGTAGGACAAAAAAATAACACATGTTGTGTCTTCCATTCTAACCCCTGAAATTTCCACCACAAATACACATCTGAGATGTTTCAACACCATTGCTGCTGCTGTCACCCATTTTCTAGTAAACAAGACAGAGGGGAGAAAATGAAGAAAAACAAGGTCGCTTCGTCTCAAGAGAGGTGGTTTCACACTGACGTCACTTGGTGTATCTCATTGCTCTAGGTGTGCGGTGTCCTCAGTATGAAACCACCTTTTTAAAACTTTCATAATTTGATTTTAAACTATTCTTAAGTTTATTGAATGGCTTGATTTCAACAAATAGGGCAAAATCTATAAAAAACCATTATCAATTTTTGAAAAAAAATTTTTTTTTATTAGGAAATAAATTTTAAAACACTTACTATAAAACTAGAGAAAATGGCGGATTTTTTTACCACTTGCAAAACAAAACCAGTATGATGCTGCCATCTCTGACAGAAAATCTAAATTTTAAGCTATTTAATAAGATTTAAATTATTACTGTGCGAAAATTAGTTATTTTTTGATGGAATTTTGAAAAGGTGGTTTCGCTATGGGGACACCGCGCCGGAAAGGGGTAGACAAAAAGGTAGGTATACAGTAAATTTCGGTTTTCACCCTCACCCTAGGTGTTCTCTTTCGCTCTTACATGCATATACAGTCGAATCCCGTTATAGCGAACTCCAAAAGACCGGAGAAATCACTGCGTTATAACGAAATTTCGTTATAAAGGAATTTCAGGTTGTTTGCATCGTTCCTATGTAAACTTATTTGAGTGATTAGAAAAGTGTTCGTTAAAACGAGATTTTCGCTATAACGGTATTCGTTAAAATGGGATTCGACTGTAGTACAAAGATACATTATATGTGAAGAGAAGAATCATCAACAGGAGTATAGAAAGAAAGGGGGGGAAGGAATAAAAAGAACTTCAATTGATTGGGTTGCAATAAAGTTTTGCGATGGTGAAGAATGAGGGAAGAAAACATTGAGAACTTGTTTGAATTTATTCCACTGGCATTTGGACGTCGTATTTCGACCGTTATCTTAAAGAGGGTTAACGTATAATCCGGGAATTATGCTCAGGTTGGAAAATACGATGCACGTATATATGGGCATCTAGTAATACACAGTACATTGTTTCTTTGCAAATAGGAAGATGTTACCTGGTCCGAAATATACACTGTCCAAAACGATGTCGTGTACTCCGGTGAAAAATGTGGCAGCGGTGACGTCTCTGAACTCATTGGTGTGACCAACTCCGTCTTCGTAATCACCAGATGGAGCAGCGACTCGCCAACGATATTCGGTCAGAGAGTCGTTTATGCCTTGCTTCAGGCAGAAACTTCCCGTTTTCACGAACAAAGGGTGTCTCGGATTACACGCCTGCGAGAAACAACCAAAGAGTTTTCCTAACACAACCATATTAAACCGAACCATTGAAAAATCAAAGATAATTTGTATTTTCACATTTATATCAAGACCATATATTTACACGAAAAGCAACCCTGAAATTTATCAGCTAACACAAGTTGACACAATTGTTAGATATACAGTGAAGGAACGGGTACTCACGGTGGCGCAAACCAGGGGGTATCCCGCAATCGGTCGATAACGGTCGGTCGCTGCGATATCGTCGTAATCCCTGAGAGAAACCACTACCGGCCTGGTCGGAAATGTGACATCAGCTTCCGAATCAGATTCCTCGATGTATATCACGGCTTTCGTATTCTGTAATGAAGCCGAGAGAGAGAGACATCCTGAATCAACGGTGTGTTTATTATTGAAGCCCTGGGCATTTAAATATATTGAGAGAATTTCAATATGAATGCCTCGGGCTGAATTTACCTTGATCAGAGACGCGGAGAGCTTGTCTGGGCGTAGGTGCAAAGTGAACGACTCTCTGGGTTCCTCGTTTTCTTGGTCGTGCAGAATTCGGACTTCCACAACTTGTCTCGTCACGTTCGGCTTGAATTCCAGTTCTAGGGAAATAATAAATCTTCTCGCGGATCATTCTTTGATTATTCGAAAATTAAATCACGGTAAACAGTAATATATTTTATTAATTTTGAGATAACCCCCCCTAAGAATGAGATTTTTACTTGACGTCCGAACAAACCTTCAGAGAGCGGCACGTAATCGTGACCGGACTTGGCAGATCCGTCTTTTGTGTGGAACCTGACCGTCGATGACTTTGACTTGTCTCCAAATCTCAAGACAACGATATGGACGTAGACCGATTCCTGCGAATCTTCGGGTTCCCTGACGACGTATCGCGAGTTCTCGAAACTGATCGTCGATTCTACGCAAGACAAGGAAAATGATTTTTTTTTTAAAACAACAGTATTAAAAGAACACACTAAAAACTCACGGAACAGTTAGATAATGAAAATTTATGAAATTCACACACGTATTGTATTGAGTGTAAATTTGGCTGTGTGTGCGCAAATATACAGTGGAACCTCGTTTATACGACGTTCAAGAGGCCGAGTCAAAACGTCGTGTAAATGTGTAAGCCGAATAACACACTGAGACCTTTACAAAAAAAGACTTCTCCTCCCAGTACTTTACGGGACCATAATTCATTTTAAAACAACCTAAACTATATGTGAATTTATGAAACTAAATATTAAAAAACAATATGGAGAGATTAATTTTCATGCTTGAGGAGATATAAATAAAAAGTTGAAACCAATGTTATTGCATGGATATCCAATTACAAAGTAGGTCCAGCTAATTACTTCATATTTAATCTCCTGGGCTTCGTATATCTCTAAGCTATTTCAAAAATCGAGAATTCAATACAATTTTTAAAATTATTGATGTAACAGGAAACCCCCCCCCCCACTAAATTTCCGCATTTTTACAGTAAAATCGGCAATTTTAACACTGATTTCTATGGGGATCACCCTTTGCCTTACCCTCAAAGTGATGCTGATGATGATTCTGATTTCCATTCAAAAGGCTCTCATTAATGACAGCATTATAGAAGTGACAAACCATTCTAACCCAAACGCTGCGCCCGGTGCGAGCACACCTGGAGCACACCCGGTAAGGACGGCTCTGCATCGTGCGCATTCTCCTGCGGAATTTCTAACGAATGGGTTACTTGTAACAACGTATGCATGTGTATATACATGGCCCTAACGCATTTCTGTCAGAGTTGTGCTTGTTTTGTGTTCTTGCTGGTGCTGCCATCTGTCATCAGGTCACTACAGGACATCATCTGAAAGCGCAAGGAGCAGTCTAAACCAGTGGTTCTCAACCTGGGGCTATATGGCCCCCCTTGTGGTCCTGGGATATTCTAGGAGGGCCACGGGAGAAAATCAGAAGAAAGGTGATCCACGACAGGTGGTGAAGGGAATCATAGAGAGCTGTGAAGAGAAAAAAGCTTCAAAAGTGAAACATGGTTGAAAAATATTACTACTTTCAGAATTCATCAGATCCGTCCATAGAACCAGGGGCATCTTCACCCTTGGGTCTATGTGGGCATGACCCAGGTCTTCATGTCTATAATGGAGGGAGGGGGACTGCACAATGTGGGATCTGGATTTTCATATGTAATCTGGTACTAATGATTTTCATATGTAATCTGGTACTAATGATTTTCATATGTAATCTGGTACTAATGATTTTCATATGTAATCTGGTACTAATGATTTTCATATGTAATCTGGTACTTAAGAGCTATAAAGCTGTTACTTAAATCATAGTACCAGCTAAGTATGGAGGGCCGCCAGAGCAACGGTTGATGTGTTAAATCATGTTCGTTCTCATATTTTACACAGACCCTTTTTTACCATATAATTTGACTCCAGGGAGAAATGTAATCCATCATTTGAATCCGTGTCTAGCCAGGATTCTAGAGACTGACCTGATTTATATTAAAATTTCATTCATAATAAAAAAAAATAGAAAGTATCTCACTCTTGGATGAGGGTAGAGGAGGGCCCTAGATAGGACAGGGGGGCCACGAGAAAAAACTGTGATCCATGGGGGGGCCATGAGCTGAAAAAGGTTAAGAAACACTGGTCTAAACGGTTAAATTGGAAACTTCCTCTGTGACCAATTTTGACTACTGACTTAGACATTAGCTGTTAATTAACGATAACAGTTGAGGGGTGGACAACCTGCGTACTATCTTCTCTATTTCAGAACAATATGATTACATAACAAAAGAATTACCTGAAAATTAATAAATTAATAATCAATTAATAGACACAATCGATAGAGAAGATTTCGTTCATGTTTCTTCTCCAGCATAATGACACTCAGTAGCCATGTTTCATGATACGTTGTGGTAATTGAAACGCATATATTACCATCTTCTTTATCGCTAATCGTGACAGTAGCATTTTCAAACACCGCCATTTCTTCGGATCTCCTGTTTGTGGGTGATGATGAAGCAAGAACGACTCGGAATGTCTCGTCCCCTTCGAATATCTCATCGTCTTTCAGGCTAACGGAACACACGGATTCGAACTCACCTGCGGGGAAAAAAAAAACATTAATGTATTTGAATCGACTGAAATAGTAATTTATCGCATGTTTTCTTCCGACATTGGCGTTGGAGTCGGGGATGCAGTGGGTGCTCGAGCACGCAGCACCGGATTGAGCACCCCCAGAATTAATTCAGAAATCAAAATCTCTTATATAAAGGCCAATTCGAGTAGCCACGGGTCTGAATATGACGCCTCTGTCGTCCTAAATGGAACACGTTCGAGTTTGAGTACTAAAATGCATTCTACTATGTATAGAATGATTTATAAATCATTTGTGATGATCGCAGACGTGTATTACGAGTGGAATGGGATTGCGACGGAAACTTACCGGATTCGAATACGACGTCGGAATCTGCTGAATTCGGACGTTCAACGAAATCTATGCCAGCCTCGGCGGTATCTTGCCTCGTATAGCACCGAACGGACGTCCTTTTTGTCAGATCACCCGTTTTGATGACGGCTAACCCGAAATTAGAGTCTTCGTCTTCCGAAACGATGACCGACGAAACGTTGAATCGGTATTTTGGAGCTGAAAAACAAAACAAAACATTATTTCGAAAACAATACGAATCTTTTACTTTGTCGCAATTAAAACGTCTCAGAAGAGCACATATAACGTTTTTTTTAAAAAAACGGAGAGGAGGAGATTTCAGAAAAAAATTGGCTCCTAGCTCCTTTTCCTTTATACCTTTCAGACCCTGTACGCACAAAGGTGGAGGTTGCTTTTGATCGCTGTAGATATTCTTTTTTTTTTTTTACCCCAGGGAGTTCAGTTCATACGTAGATTACATACGTTTACGTTAGCATCGAGGGAGGTTTCGGATTTGCTGACTTTTGATGTCAAAGTGGGGAGGGAGTTTGAAGGTTTCTTACGTCAGCAACCACCCCTTTTTGAAGATATGAAATATTCTAAGCTGCTGACGAAATTTTGCTGACGGGGGGGGGGGGGGGGGGGGGGCTCAGTGTTTTGCTGACTTTTACTGCCAGGAGGGGAGGGGGTCAAAAATGGCTGATAAATCTGCTTACGTAATACTTGAATGGTCCCTTATGAGTGTTTTGTTGTTGACGTCAGGGATGAACTCCCTTAGGGTAAAGAAGGATGTCTTCAGCAAAAAAAAAACATCTCCAGTTTTTTGAGTACTGGGTATGAAAAGGTTATAGAGGGTGGCTCTCCAGACAGGTTTTACTTTTTGCTATGTAAAAGTAAGTTACGATTTCTAAAACTTATTTGCATGAAATATGTTTTTTCTGTAGTGACACGTTTTGATTCTAAGTCTCATGCGGGAGGCATCAATAACAAAAATAATTTGTTTTATTGATGCGGGAGGCATCAATAAAACAAATCTGAGCACTAAAAGGCCCTGACGGAAAGAATGATGATGATGATGATGATGTCAATACCGTCTGATGTTGAGTCGTCAATACGAACAAGAGTCGAGTTTGGTTGTCCAACAACTGCGTTATGAGCAGACCGAATATACAGCTCGAATGTTTCGGGACCTTCTTGAACCGGAGCGTTCAGGTCGTCAAGTATCTTTATCCGGACTTTCTGGGAAGTGTCTCCTGCCGTATAGTTGATCACTTTTTCAACTGCTATGTAGTCCGTACCACCTGTAACGGAAAAAAAAAAAAACTAATCAGTGCTTTTCAGGGGTGATTGCTGATTTATCACAGTTTGAATGCATCGAATTAATAATTTAAGAAAACTATACGAATATACGATGCATTTCTTTTGCTAATCAAACTTCTAAGGTAGAGTTAGTTGTGGTAAACGTAAACGGGGTAGGGGGCAATTGTACACGCGCATTGCAAACGCAATGACATTATAATATGGGGTAAATCAGGCGACAAGATTCGATCCGAAGTCGGGCTCAAAGGATATGACACCAGTGAAGCCTCATCACATGTTTACCTTGTTCTGTTTGTGAAGCAATAATACACAGTCTGTTTACATTTTTCCCCAAATTTGGGTTCTGTAATAAATAAGTACATACGACTTCCCTGTGTACATTTACTCCGACGGGTCAGGAGTAAGTGTAAGTACGCATAGAAGAAGATATTTTTTTCTTTATATCAGTTACACTGTGTCACATTTAAAATCCCAAGAAAGAGGTATACAGTCGAATCCCGTTTTAACGAACACCATTATAGCGAAAATTCCGTTGTAACGAACATTTTTTCTAAACCCCCAGGTATAAGATTGCATCGGAACAATGGAATTCCTTCATAGCGAAATTTCATTATAACGAATTGATTTCTCCGGACTCTTGGTGTTCATTATAATGGGATTTGACTGCATATGACTGACTTATATATACAAATTTGGGCATTTAAAAAGAAAAAAAATTGGTCTAAAACATTACTCAGATTTCTAGAAGTGAAAGAACTGTTTCCATTTATCCCAATTAACCCTAATCATAAATAACCAGAGTTTGCGTGTGATTGGTCCGAATACTTTCGCCAATGGTACAACTTGAGAAATGCAGAAACGCGTATACGTACTCTCTGCGGCTGAAGAATTCGATGACTTAGATGAAACCACTACCGAAGATTTCTTGCTGAGATCCGATCCGGTCCTCAATACGGTCACCTCTACATATTCGTCACCTTCATCAACCTCTACGAGTGGATTCTCAAAATAGACCATCGGAACTGAGAAATGGAAAAGGGTAGTTACATGCAATATGTATGAGAGCACTTGTGCCGATCAAATGAAATTCATTACACAGGGTAATCAAAAATTGTCTTAAACAAACTTCTATTAATTAGGCATAAAAAAACATTTTTTAGTCAAAGAACTTATGTACACGACCGAAGCACATGAAAGTGCTTTTTTTTCTTTCTTTCAAACCCCACACAGCCCTGGTCTATTACCAAAGTGACAGTTTACTGCCACCGAAACTCCGGAAATATGACAGTGTCGGACACTTAATTATTGTTGAACTTAACTACGCATTTAATGTAAATCTCGTGCATGTATGTGTTCAGCTGCTGCCACCTGTCTTCTGAAGACACACCTGTTAATAAATGGGTGAATACGTATTCTAATGAGTGAAATTTAAATGTTGTAAAGCTTATTATAAGTGACTATATCGATTTTTTTTCCAAAGGGGGGATACTGGCTCGCACTTAGTCTTCGAAGTTGGAAAACCACAAGTGCCAAATAACGCTTGTTCGAGCGAAAAACACCGTATCTGAGAAAAATTTTCATTCCATTCTTTACACCAGTTTTGCCCATTTTACGTTCCATCACTCTTCCGCCTTAAAGGGGCGATAATAACTAAATCACTACGGATACAATATGGGGTTAATCAGGAAGGGTGCGGTAGAAGAGAAGAAGTTTGGAAAATATTAGGCTTTACACCACACGAGCTCTCAAACTATTTCGAGTCACGAACATTCGAGTCATGTATATCAGAGTTTCCAACTTTTTCGTTCCATTGACCCTTCTTCGGAATTTTTTCTCCCATCGCCTCCCAACGCAAGCTAACCCATAGCATCCTGTGTTATTAACCCGTAGCTTCTATCGCTCGCCCTTCCCAATATTATCAGAACCGGAGAGTATATATACCAAAACTTTGACATGCTCACAATAATAAATGTGTGAACACAATTTAAATTCTTAAACTCTGGTCTATCACTCTATGGGCAATTTACTACCGAGTGAGTTTTACCGGAAGCATAAGTGCTTAACAGTCTGAAGGCGTATATAATGTTGTTTGATTTTTCAGTCGACCATCTATATTTCAAATTGTGAGGAGTGAAGTGTAGTGATTAAATATTTGTACATGTAGGCCTGTTGCTCTCTGGGCTGAAATTAATGACTTTCTAAGACCTTTCGAATCACCCTGCGCCATAAATCACTTATATTTGCGCGAATCTAGTAACGCATATATACTCACCATCTCGAAAATCGGATGAAATAGTGATATCCGCCGTGGATACAGATCCGATTCGACCTCCCAAAACGTTGGTGAGATGGACGTGGAACTTCTCGTCGCTCTCGTGCAGAGAATCATCAATGATCCGTACTTTGCAAGCTTTGGTGGTTTCGCCACTCGTAAATCTTATGATGCTTCGATGGTTGTCTGGTCTGGCGATGTAGTCCGAATTCGATCTGAACGATTTCGACGTCGACCCTTTGGCGATTCCTAAACAAACGAAAATTCAATTTCAAATTATTACCGTCTGTAGAAATATATACGAAATTTTTTTATTCATATACTTGAAGTCAAATATAACCGAGACTCCGAAAAAATTCCGACTTCTCCGAGGGTCCGAATCGAGAAACTCACCGTCGGAAGTCGAGCAAACGACCATCATTTCTTTAGACATATCTCCGCTTCTTATGACGGGTATTGAAATCTCTTCAACAAATTCTACAGTGGCGTACTTTGCGTTCTCAAAAGAGACCGTTGGTTCTGGAAAAGAATTGCGAAACATTACATTCAAATATCTTAGCAAATATTGCACTTGTAAACATGGAATTTTTTTCTTGTGGCCTCACGAGATACAAAGCAACAGCTTTCTAATTAGAAGTTGGAAGACTGGGGGAGCGTGTAAAAATTTATATTTTCTATTTTGTAATACACTGATGATACGGTCAAAACTGGTACAGGGTAATTTTTGAGAACGCCTTTTGAACATTTTTTAAATTGGAACCATACCTAAACGATGGACGGTTGATGAGATAAAAGCCGCATTAGCACTTGCAGGACACGCTGTATACGTATATGATTATTATAATGCTGAATTTTGTTTTCAGTTCTGAGTGATATACAGCATATTAAAATGTATCACAAAACGGATCAAGCATTGAAGAGATCGATTTATAGAAATCGACGATACCGTCTTCGGGATCTATTATCCTGACCGTGGCTTTCCTCGGTTGCTCCAGGACAGCGAACATCGGCTTCACCAGAGAAATCTCGAAGTCTTCGGCTTTTTCGAAGAAGTCGTCATCGAAGATTTTGATTTTCAAATGCGACGTCACTCGTCCCGGATCGAACTGCACCTGCCATTTGTCCCACTTCTCGAAATCGACCGTTTCCGTCGCCGTCACATTCCGAACAACGACACCTAAAAACATTAAAACATTATCATATATATCAAGAATCACCCATATACTCCCAGTAATCTACATTTTTCTCGAATAACTTAGGTACTGGTGCTATTCTTCAAATTTCTGAGCTAATTCAAAACTAATCAACTACTGCTACTAAACCATACGTGCACCTCGTCCTGATTTCTACGTGTTGTGAAATGTGTTTTGAAGCTAACGTGGAGTTTGTTTCTGGGAAATGCTTGTTAATCGTTGCTCCTCTAGTGATGCCATCTGCCTTGCGCATTCGGAAGCAGACAACTCATTAAGTTATTTTTCACTTGTTGCATCACGCGTGAATTTTTCAAACGTTGGTGGCCTGATCGCTCACTGTGGAAAGACTTTTTTAAATGGGAGATCGGTTCACACACATTCATGAATTGAAGTTAAAACTAGTCAACTACGAAACTACTATAAAGGTTTTTGAAGTAAATAAATATAGCCGAATACAGTAATATATTTTGGGGTTTGGGTAAACATCCATTCCTATAATATGTCAATAATCATACTCAATTGAAATTGCTACACCACTATAAGAAATGTCATTCCCAGCATGGCCAGAGAAAAATTTCCATTTCACATGATGCACAAAGGCTTATTTACATAGGCGTCTTAGGTCTTAGTCCAGGGACATGAGCTCAGGGTAGTAAGTTCAGCGGGCAGCAAATTTGAAGAATAATTGGTGAAGAAAACAAGTAGAATGGGAAAAGGGCGGCAAAAGTTTTATATCCGACAGGAGGTAAAACCATAAATCTGCCTCTGCCTAGAAATCTAGATCATAGTTTCCCAACATTTTTTGTCCCATCGCCCCCTTCTTCAGAAATTTTTTTCTCCCATCGCCCCCAATGCAATATAACCCATAGGATCCTATGTTATACCCGTAGCTTCCACCGCCCCCCTGGAACATTGCATCGCCCCCAAGGGGGTGTTAACGCCCACGTTGGGAATCACTGATCTAGATGTTAGGTTAGTCAATAACCACAAGCGTGATATAGAGAATTTGTAAGTATGCGAGTGACCAAAAGAGGGTCCTATAGATTGAGAGACTAGGTCAGTGAATGACCAAAAGCGTGACTAAGACAGAAAGGAAAAACACATCAAAATTTAATTTAGATGTTTCTAATTGAATGTAAAAATTATCTTATACAACTATTTTTTGTTTTCCTCATTCGTTATTGGTTGTTTTTGTTTAAATTACTGATTTTTTTTTTCTTATCCTAAATCAAAGTCATGAGGGAATAAAAAAGGGGAATGCGAATGAACAAAAAAGTTACATTAATTTTTTGGAGAAAGATATAGTTTTGAATTCCTTCTATTTTTACCTACGAAAGCGCTTTCCCCGAGGAAACCTCGTCTCTTGATGGCGATTTCCAAGTGACCGTTCGATTCGTTCACGTTCAGCTCTTCTTTTTCCAGGCTTAACCACGACCAGTTCAACTTGAAGCTCTCTTCGAAATCTCCGTTTTTACCTAATATGCATTAATAAAGAAAAAGTCACAGGTTCAATCAATCTGCATTGAACCGCAATTGGGACCGTGTCAACGAGTCCCCTCCCCACTTGAGTCACGGTTTTATCTGTTTTTGACGAAAGGGGGAGCTGAAATCTAAAAAAGAAGGCAGTCATTAGTACATTGATTATGTCAATTTAAACATTGATTATGTCAATTTAAACATTGATTATGTCAATTTAAACATTGATTATGTCAATTTAAACATTGATTATGTCAATTTAAACATTGATTATGTCAATTTAAACATTGATTATGTCAATTTAAACATTGATTATGTCAATTTAAACATTGATTATGTCAATTTAAACATTGATTATATGTGAATTTATATGTGCAATCTATATGTAATATTTTTATTTGTTATTCTGAAGATATTTAATAAAATTTCCAGACACACCCATCCTCCAGTAACGCTTCGATATCTTAATGAGATGGGAAGCGGGGTGTGTTTGGTTTTCAAAGGTCAAAGTCATTAGTACAGAATGTCAGAAATCATGAAAAATACCAGCATAGAAATATACGCTCATAAAACAAAAATTAATAAGAATTTTGAATTGATGGAGAAATAATTTTGGAATGAAAGAAATTTTTCACAGTTGAAAAAAGATTCAACGATTTTATTATTTTAAAAATTCACTCTCAAGGAATAATTCTAGAACTAAAGAAAATTCAGAATTCCGGGAGGAAGTAATTTCAGAATAAGGAAAGAAACGAAAAAATAAGGAAAAATTCAGAATTTATGGAAGAAATAATTTGAAATTTAAGGGATGTCAGAATTGACGGAAGTATAGAATTTTAAGGAGAAACAATATTTTAAATCAAAAACATTTTCAGAACTAAAAGAAGAAATATAATTTAAAGTTAAAAGAAATTCATAATTTACGGCAGGGACTACAATCAAAGAAAATTCAGAATTAAAGGAAGAAATAATTTTAAAATTCAAGAAAATTCAGCATTAAATGAAAGAAATGACTCTACAATTGAAAAAGAAATAATTTTAGGATAAAGAAAAATTCAGAATTCGCGAAATAAATAAATTTAGCATTAAAGAAGAATTTATAAAATTACTTCACCAAATTCAGAATCGGCGAAGTAAACAATTTAAAATTAAACAGAATTCGTAATTTCAGGAAAAAAAATTTATTTTAGAATTTCGAAAAATTTGAAATTGACGAAGGAAAGAATGTTTGATGCAAATTTAGAATTGACGAAATAAACAAATTGGAAATTGGAAGAAAATTCAGAATTGAAAGAAGAAAAATTTCAAAATCAAAAGAAATTCAGAATTTACGGACGAAATAATTATAGAAATTAGGATAAAAGATTTTAGACATTTACCACTTTTTTGTACTAAAACCTAAGATTTTACTTATGTTCAAGGTTTTGCAGTAACTTATAAAACAACGACAGAGAGAAAGAGGGAGTCTTCTACAACATTCACCAAGTTAAAAGTAATCGTTAACTTGACTGAGTTAATTTTCCCGAAACATATAATATAATTGGTAAATGTCTTAGCTATCGTGGAAAATAATAGAAATTATGTAATTAAATCGCCCTCATGAGAAATCGCTTTTGGCTCTTTTAAGGTAATTTTTACGTGATTACGTCTCGGAAAATTTCTTAGAGGTAAATAGCGGCCAATTACTGTTTGGAGTAGCTATTATTTCCCGATGAGACGTCGTTCTATTCGTTTCCATTCAAGTGACGACATCATTCACGTGCGTCGTCGTCGAATCGAGATAATGAGATAAGCAAGTGGTATACTATGATTGCAGGGGGTCATTAAATTAGGCAATCGGCTTCGATTCCGTTGGCCACTGCTTACGACGTTACTTAATTTGGGCGCTTTAAGGAAGGAGCGGCTCATCAGTTCCGTGGTGATTTTTTTTTTCCTTTTTTTCCAAGTTCCGTAAATTTTGGACCACCCAAACCACTAAAATCTTTTACGGAAATATTTTGTACTTTATCTGGATGTTTTGGTGCGCGTATGTTTTTTCCCCAAACAAATTGAAACGCTTGCACTAAAATTCAACTGAACTTCTGAATTTTTACTTTTGTATATAAAATAACACCACCCCAAATATATAACATACAGGGTAATTACTTAATTGCCCTTTTTGCATTTTAACTGATAAATCATTCATCCTTGAGACAAACTTCATAATTAGCAAAAATATCCAAATAACGTGTAGAACTCGGATAGCCATTCATGTTGAAATGGTTGTATAGTTATCAAAATAAAATAAAAAATCATTTTTTATTTGGTCACCTTGTCCTCAAAAACCCAATTGGATAATCTGATGATATCAGTCGCACCACGGTCATTTACTGCACACTAGGGCTCCCGAAGACAGGGAGCGGGGCCTACGATTTATTGACGATTCCGAACGGCCGCGTTTTATATTTTTTGTCTTTTTTATACCCGCGGAGAGGTTGGAGTGCTAACCCTTCGGTGTGAGACTCCCAACGGTAGCAATCTTGTTCTGTGGTCATGTTGTCGCCGTTTCTGTGGTGCCCCACGCGTCAGGAAATTTTCAGACAAGGACGAACCGGGTATCGAACTCACGACACCTCTAAACATACTTAAGTACTTTAGTCGAGTATCTTACTGACCTTGGGCTACCACGCCCCCGCCCCAAAATCCCGATAAGAAGTTGTTTCCCAGTCTCCCCTGAGGCCAACAAAAGAAACTTTCACGTTTCCAAGTGGAAACGTAGAGATATTTGAATTCCCAAAACGGAGGAAAGGGGTCATTCAAGTATTACGTCAGCATCGGGGGGAGGGGGTGTTTGAAGGTTGCTTACGTCATTAACCACCCTTTTTGAAGATATGAAATATTCTAGGCTGCTGACGAAATTTTGCTGACAAGGGGGGGGGGGGGAAAGGGGGGTCAGTGTTTTGCTGACAGGGAGGGGAGGGGGGCAGAAATGACTAAAAATCTGCTTACGTAATACTTGAATGGCCCCAAAGTTGGAGGAAAATATTGTACTTAGAAGCGTGGAATTTTTTATTTTTTTGGCTTCAAGAAGGACGGGGCGACAACTTTCTAATTGAGTTTTTGATAACAGGGTGTCCGTATAAAACTGTATATCTTTTATTTTAATAACTATACAACTCCTTGCAACATTAATGACGCATCTTTTAGTTCTACATGTTATTTAGATATTTTTTTTTTCTAATTGGTAGTATGTCTCTAGGATCAACGGTTCGCCTGTAAAATGTGGCAAGGGGGAATTAAGTAATCACCCTGCCTAATAATAAGAATAAACGACGCAATGGCTACACCAAATTAAAAAAACACCACCCATAAAAAAACATAAAATAACCATATAATCGTAACCCAACCATATAAACAACACCAAATTAAACTACTAATTACCTCAAAAAGTATGCAAGACTCATCAAGAAAACGCGGACTGATAATTTTCCTTCTGTTTTTTTGCATTCATTTTCTCAACTCTGATATTTACGTTAAGATGTATGTACGTGTCTAATTTTTGCTGCTTTTCTATGCATGTTTCACCATCCATGCTCGAAACTTTACTATGCTTTTTCCTCCGTAAAGAAAAAATTCTTGCCCATGGTGCCAACCTCACTACCACACAACAATCGGTTAATTTTTTTTTCAATATTCTAATAATTTGGCACGGTGTCTTGGCGCAGATTGTCCATATTTTTTCCACATGAATTTTTGCTGTTTTATTTCTTTCTGTCAGTATTTTAAATAATAACGAGTGCACCGGACTTTAACTTACAAAAAAATTAAGCGTAAAATGTTTACACTAAAACAAACTGAGTTGAAGAAAAATTAAAAATTTGGCTGATGCGAATATATACTAATTTATTAAAGATAAGAAAATTTTTTCGATTGCCTCTGCGTACAATCGAACCCACGTCTTTTCGCATGCCAAACGAGCGCGCTAGACTACTACGCTACAACGGCAACGAACCTCTCCATAGAACTATTCCCGTGAAGACAATTAAATTTTCTTTCCCGAATTCGTCTTCGCATCAGCAGCTGTTAAAACCACAGTGGCGGTCGGCTGAAGGTGGTTGTCTGTGGTTCCCAACTTCAAGGCGTCTTTTGTCCCTTAAATGAAGGTGTCACTTACAGTCAGGAAGACAGGGATCACGGCATCTGCCCCTTAAATGGAGGCGTCTTAGATTAGGAGTGTCCCTTAAACAGTTGTTTTACTGTATTTGTTCTTACTATGAAGCCATTTTTATTAAATCTTGCACTTTTATTGACGGCAGAGGATACATATATACAGAGCCATATACAAAATTCATATACAGAGCTGGACGTTTATTCAGTGTATGGCATAAGAGACGTCACACTCTTTGCTGGATCTCTTTATACGATATAAGATCCCGCCACAGTGGTGGTCGGTTGAAATTGGTTTCCAACTTCAAGGCGCAAATGCGAGCCGATCTTTCCGTTACAAGTCTCGTTACAGAGAGCAACAGGCCTACAAGCGGTACAAATATTCAATCCTCACTTCACTTCTGAAATATAGATGGCAGCACTGAAAAATCAAACTCAACACTAGATACGCACTTAGACTGTTACGTACACGCTCTTACACTTCCGGCATAACTCACTAGGTAGTAAATTGCCCGTGGCGATAGACCTGAATTGTGGTCGGTTTAAAAGAAAAAAAAAGCTGTTATAGCCTTCGTATGAATAGCGGAGAGTGACATCACACATCTTCAGATAAGTCTGAAGATGATGTCCTCGTGCCAAAAATGTCAGAGTGTGTAGGCCATTGACTGAGTTAGGTCGGACTATCCATTCACGGTCCCGTTTGACGCGTATAAGCTCAAAGGAAAGAAGTTCGTTGCTGCTGTAGCGTAATGGTCTAGCGTGCTCTTCCGGCATTCGTGAGGACGTGGGTTTAAATCCTCGTAGAGGCAGTCGAATTTTCTTTCCTGAATTCATCCTCGTATCCACCAGCTATTAAAACCTTCCTAAGAACTTCCTTTACCTTCCTCTAAAAATATGAGGTAAAGTTCACGAATACGCCAGTAAGGGGCCGTTTAAGTCCCCATCATTATCGATGGGGGGAGGGAGTTTCCGATTTGCTGACTTTTGATGACAAGGGGGGAAGGGGAGTTTGGATGATGCTTACGTCATCAACCAACCTTTATGAAAATATGAGTTAGGATTCGGAGGGGCAGAGCTGATGACGAAATTTTGCTGACAAGGGGGGGAGGGGGTCAG
Source organism: Pholcus phalangioides (assembly GCF_987345545.1). Classification (NCBI taxonomy): domain Eukaryota; kingdom Metazoa; phylum Arthropoda; class Arachnida; order Araneae; family Pholcidae; genus Pholcus; species Pholcus phalangioides. The sequence continues at coordinate 20,898,667 of NW_028301628.1, forward strand.
CGTTTTGCTGCCTTTGCTAACAAGGGAGGAGGGGGGTCAAAAATTGCTAAAAATTTGCTGACGTAATACTTGAACGGCCCCTAATTGAAAATAATCATAATTACTTAAATATAAATTTTCAATCCCTACCGGGCAATAATTGTAATTATTGACTTATATAATATAGTTTAACTAGTAATAATTTATAATTTAGGTTCAGGATTTTCTTCTGTCCGAAAAAGGATAAATTCTGGTTTTTTTTTCTTTGAACTTGATTCGTCACGAGAAAAAAAAGTTCAACTGAATTCAGGCAGAATTCGAATAAACCCCAAAGAAATTTATCTACCTAATGGTATACGTGGTAGCATTTCTATTGTGTGTCGCACTCTATGTGGAGAACCGGGGGAAGTCAATGCCTCCTACGTACCAGGTATTGCCCGAGCAGACAAGTTGTGAAACGCGCCTAACGAATGATGACGGACGTATCACTTTCGGAGATCAGACCCCCCATGCGTGAGCGGTCTTTCCGAACCATTCATACGCCCTTCTTTTCGTACAACTTCATTTCTGTATCTCGTGTAATTTCCCATAAAGTTTCGTTTGAAAGCCATACTGTACCAGATCTGTGGGGTTTGAAACATGTCGTATTTGGTGCGCGCTGTTTTATCTCAACGATTCAAATGACACCGAAAGAGATTTAGTGTACTGTAGGAACGCTCACTTACCAGGATCCACGATTTTAAACAAGAATTCGTCGCTGGAAGCGTTTTCCAATGGGTTCAGTACGTAATAAATACGCATCGCGTCGATGTCACCTGAAATCGAAAAGATTCGTTTAAGAAATAAATGAGACTAAATGGCAAATAAAAGACGATATTCTGATAAGAAATTGCATACTTGGTCAAGTTTTTGCTACCGTAGTTCATCGATAAGTGATTGATTGTTCGGGCGTCGTATATATAAGTTTGAGTGTTCGCTCACACGACCGTTCTTCAAGTTCACGGGTTGCCACTTGCCAGCATCAAATGTTTTGTGGTCCTTGAATTTTCCAAAAATGCCGAGAACCAAAAAAAATATTCTGATGATGCTGAACTTCCACCGTACATATTCGCGATTCCCAACCTAGAAAGGGGACGGGGCTTTAGCCTGGACACTGAAGAATCAGCCTTCGTTTCATTTTATTTATTTATTTTTCAATATTGTTATTGTCTTAAAGTGTGCCTTGGGCCAAAGTGTGTGTTTTGTATACATTTACTCCAAAATTAATTTAGGACCAGGGTGTGGGAGCCCTCTAAAAGTCATGGCCTCGTGCTCCGCCAAAAACCCTGCTCTAAGGACTCTCTGCTTGTATGAATGTTTGATAATAAGTCGTTTGAGACATGCTTATTTTTCATACCACATATCTGTGAATTGATAGAACTTTAATGACTTCGTTTCGCAGTCAAAAAGTCAAAATGAAATATATAATAGATATATTTTTTACAGCTCAATATTTTTGCGGCAAGTTGCGTGAAGGCGCTTGTCGATGACGCAGGGCCGCAACGAGGGTTTTTGTCACCCGGGGCAAACATGATTTTGCCACACCCCCCAAACTTTAAAATTCTATAATTTTATAACGTTGTTCTTTGTTGTTCCAACCTAAAACTGCCGTCCTCTAAATTTTCCCGCCAGGGGCAGTTGCCCCCCTCCCCTCTATATTTATGGCCCTTTGATGAAGCAGCCCATTCCAATTGTTTTTGTTTTAACCCTCTAGGTCCCGTATTTATTCGAATACACGTAGCAAATACATGGAGAAAAAATCCTTTATACCACATTTCTTTAAAAAAATTCGTTCTAATTAATTTAATTGCTGTGTTGGTGCATTGTTTCACTTAAAAATATGCTTACAGCACCACTTTACATCCGTTTCTGTTTTAAGGGGAAAAAATCAATACCTTCTTATGGGGGATGAACTATTGAGGGTCAAAATTTATGGTAAACTTCATCTTTCGATGCATGTGAGCCAACCAAATGCGTAGAAGGTCGTTGCGATAACGAGATCTGGAACCATGGTTTCCAAGAGTAAAAATGAAGAGCTTATTTTCAAGAAGGAACATTTCCATAATTACTACATTTACAAAGTAGAATTAAAATTCTTTTTTTCTTCTCCGGAATGGGCGCTTTTGCAAAAGTGGGAAATAATACAACACAGGCAGTATAAGAATATTCAAATACATATTATATTTCTTGATCAACACTCAAGGGAGTTAGTTATCTACATTTAAGTTTTGGAAATGTTCCATTTTGAAAGAAAAGTTAGTGGATATGTTACCTTTGATTCAAAATTGGAGCTGTTTAAGTCCAAAAAATTGGAAATTCCTACGCCACCTGTCGATTTTAGAAGGTTAACCCAGCCAAGGACTCTACTCTCTCTCATGAGCAACATAAGAAGCACGATCGTTCTACAATAGAACCTCCCGTAACGGACACTCCCGTTAGCGGACACCTCCATTAACGGAAACTTTTTTGAATGACGTCTACGGGACTCAATGTATTTTGCTATCCATTAACGGACACTTAGCGGACAAAACTTTCGTTATCGAGAGGTTCTACTGTAGAATGCGATTTATGCTTCGATAACGTATTGATGTGTAGTTATGTTTCTCTATTTTGTCTGATCTCTAATTGGCATGTAACGATACCATGTCTCAGGACCTGTGAATGAAGTGCCCTATTCGGCTCCCACAGCTGAGTCCTGCCTGTATTAGTTTATCACAATATTTATGATCACAATATTATGATTGGTGGGCGCTCGGGAGTGTTCGTGGTCGCACTGGGGGGGAGGGGTTTGTTGGTGGGCAGGGATCCAGTCCTGTGTGGCTGATCTTGGGGGGCCCCGTGGGGGAAAGATGATATCATAATTCAGCGGTGACCTTTCAGTTAGAAATTCCTTGGAATATGGACTTGGTCACCGTTCGGTTAGGTTGTTAGGATAATGTAGAATGTGACTTTGAAAGTGCTTCTGAAAAATGTGCCATTTCGAAAAAATCCCTTAACACCAGTATAAAAACCGCTTTGTTATGTCCCCCTCCCCCCTTTTGAATGAAAAATACCGAAGTGAGAATGAACAAGTTGGGTATGTTCCCTTTTTGGTACAAACAACCAACTTTGCATCGTAGTGTCTACCAAAAATATCCCCGTTTTAGAATAAACCTTATTGGATAATGCAACAGAGCTCACCCCAAAGATTCAGAAACTGCATTAAAAGCGCATTGTGAAAAAAAGTGGAAATGCTCCCTTTTGAAAATAACTGAACTAATTTTAGCCACGTAGAAGAAGGGGGAGGGGGGGGGGTTCTTCAGAACATTAGCTCGCTATAGCGGTAAAGCCACGAAAGAGCGATTTAAATTACTCACCTTGGGTGAAGTTCTTGACGCCGTGGTCACCGAGCCTCTTGTTGATAATCTTCCCGTGCGACGGACTAGAAGTGACGACGAAAGTCAGTTCTGAAGCTGGACTGTCCCTGTCGGCAGCTTTGAGCACCTTATTGCTGAACCTGAATCCGATAGCGTTGCTTTTCAGCACGTTCAGCCAGGTGACGCCCTTGTTGACCACCAGATACGGAGGCAGGTTATCTACCGGCACGATCTCGATCGGTATTTTCACGGGTTTCTTGTGTAGCCGCCCGTGATCGGGATGGAGGTAGAACTCCCTATATTTGCCGTCGGCTACCAGAAGGGAGAAACTGTCCCGGGAGCTCTCGCTGCCGTCGTGTTTGTAGGTTATGGCATTTCTCGTCAAGTCGGACATCGTGAACGAGGTGATGGATCTCGTCCTGTTCCACAGCAGCACGCCGTGCACTGGAAACTGCGTTATCTGGAAAACGATCTTCTCCGGTCTGGTGTCCATGTCCTCGGCCTTGAGCTCGAATGGAGTTATCATCAACTCGTCGCCCTCCTTCACGCGGACGGGCTTCACTTTCACCACGGGCCTCTTGTTGTTGACTTCCGTTATCGTTATGGTGAAAGTCCTGTAAACCGTGTTGTATCCGTCACTGACCTCGAACTCGAACGTGTCGATTTTCGACTCGTCCCTGCTCGTGTGCACGTAATACACCTTGTTACCGGCCAAATCCAACTGCGTGAAGGTTGTTATCGGGATCCCGGGAAAATCGGTGCTCTCGAGATGACCTTTCGATGGAATCGCGTTCACTGTGTATATCAGGTCGTTCTCCTCGTTGTCAGGATCGAAGCTGCTCAGAACGTCGGTGCTGAGCAAGACGCGACCCCCTTCGGGCACGTGAGTTCCTTTGCTGGTCACCTCTGGGTAAACGATGTCCAGACCTTCGACCGTTATCCAAAAATGTCGACCGACGAAAGGGTTGAATCCGTCCGTGAGATCGAAGCTGAACGAATCTCTGATCCCTCCTTCGCCCGAATTACTGTACAGGATCCGCTCGTTGTCTACGTCATCCTGGGTGAAATTCATGCCCTTGGTGAAGTTGTATATTATCGTTCCGTTGTCATCCAAATATGACAGGTATCCATATTCTGGGACACTTCGGAGGACGTAAGATATGGCGTCGTCCTCAGTGTCCAAGTCTTCGGCTTTCAACTGCTTGCTGGTCAATGTCTTCGCGTCTCCGATGTCCACTTCCAAGCCGTCGTTGATCACCAGACGTGGCGTTTCGTCATCCACCGACAGAATCACGACCAAGATGGTCTTCGTCGCGTTGAACTTTCCGTCGGTGACCATCAGTTCGAACTCGTCCTCGGTCGTTTCGCTGTCATCGTGCTGGTAGATGATGTTCGATCCCTCGGACAACCGCTCCAGAGAGAACCTCTGGATCGGTACGGTACCCGTCGGCAGTTGAGAAGCTATGACCCCGTGGGACGGATTCCTGGTGACAATAAACTCCAGCTCATCTTTGGGTACGTCCATGTCCACGGCGTTTAAAATCGGGAGTTCAATAGTGAGGTCGTTGCCTTCCATGACAATGAACTCTCGCGCAAAGATTTCTGGTACCTCGTCATTGGCAGGTGTGATTTCGATTTTGAACCTCACGTTTGGAGAGGAATTAATCGTGTCCGAACAGTACAGGCTGAAATGGTCTTTGATCGCTTCGATCCCGTCGTGCACGCTCTGTCTGTAGTAAACGTGTCCCATCAAGAGATCCGCGAATTTAAAACTCCTGACTCTAGCACCTGCTTTCGGTCTCTGAAACCCCACGTCGGGAATCGTATCATGGATGTGACCGTAAGTGGGTTGCTCGACGATGAAGCACGTTATGTTCTCTACTGGGGTGTCCAAGTCCGTCACGTTGACGTGGTGAAGCGTTATCTTCGTCTCGCTGCCTTCATCAACACGTATCGAGTCTCTGGCTTGAATTTCGGGAGCCGAATTATCGACGGGTTTCACGAGGACCGCGATTTGCACGTCCTCGACGGCATTGCCACCGACTACCCACTCGTCTGACATATCGTTCACTGTGAGACTGAAAGTATCGACTGCCGTGGCGTAACCGATCTCGTCACCGTCGTGGACGTAAAATACTTTGTGGTTGAAGATATCGTCCTGTTTGAAGCGGTCTGACGTGGTTCCGTCCACTTCTATGAAGCCCATGATAGGCGGCTCTTCGACGATGAAAGTGATCATTCGATCCTCCGTGTCGGGATCTGTAGCTCTGATGATGTCGCTCGCTATCTCGACTCTACCTCCTTCGATGACCTCTAGCTCGACCCCAAGGACGGCCGGAACCATCTGTAATATTGGTGCCTCGTCGTCGATGTTCTTCACGTTTATAGTCAAAGTTATGGGTATCTCGTGGACTCCATCGCTCACCTCCACACTGACGGTGTCTCTTTCCATTTCTGACCCGTTGTTGCTGTAGGTCACCAAGCCCCTGTCGATGTCCAGCTTCGTGAAAACGTCTCCTGGTGCGAGATCTTTCGTTCCGACTTGGAACGCGCCGTGTCTCGGACCAGCTTTTAAAGTGAAGGATATCTTCTCGGGTAACGTGTCTTCGTCCACGACGTTCAACACATCGGGAGTCAACGGAACGAACCCATTCTCGTAAACTTCGAGTGGGGCCGTGTGGACGACGGGGGCCTTGTTGTTAACCGGTTGCACGAGTATCATGAGTTTCTGGTCGGGAAGGGTGTTCCCGGATGCGTCGATCACTTCGAAATCGATCTGAATCAGGCGGACTACCATACCTATTTCCACGGATGGCGATTGGTAAGCGATTTTGTGATGGTTTATTTCAGCTTGAGTGAAACGCTCCACAATATCTGCAGGGTGGTCCAGGTGAACTATTCGACCTGGTTCGATGGGGTTGTTCGTATCGGTGTCGAAAGGCTGACGCGTTATGCGAATTTTCAGTTCCTCGTCCGACGTCTCATTGTCGACGAATCGCACGTTATCGCTTCTGATGACGGTCAAGGTGAACTCATCTACGCTCATGTGCAGGGTACAGCCGGGGTGAAGACGCGGAGCCGATTCGTCTTTTGGGAGTATTTTAATCAGTAGTTCTTGAGGCGGGGAAACATTCGGAGGGACGTTGTCGTCGCTGACCGTGAACTGGATCACGTCGATCACCGGACTGTGAAGATAATAGCCGACATCATGCCTATAAAATATATTGCCCTCCATGAGGTCCTCTTGAGTCCAAGTAGTTACGGGCCTTTCGTAATAGTCGTCGACGAATATCCAATCATCGATGTCCGTATCAGGTGATTCTAACAATTTCTGTATGATGAGGCCTCCACGTGATGAGTTTCTGACCATTTGGAATGTGATGGCTGAATCGTCGCTGTCGATGTCGGTAGCGCTGAGCACAAACGGCGTTATTTCGATCTCCTCGCCACGTACGATAGAGAGTCCGGTGTTCACGTACACCGCTGGTGGATCGTCGTCTTCTGGATAGATAGTGATCGGGAAGAGGAACTCAATCTGGTGCTCGCCATCGTCGGCTCTGAAGACGATGTTGTCGCTCAGGGAATTGCTGCCATCGTGCTCGTAAGTCACCAGGTCTCTATCCAGTTGTGTCGCCGTGAACTGCTTCACCGGTTTCCCTGAACGCAATATCTTACCATGTTTCAATCCTCCGATGACGTTTATCGTTACGTCCTTGATATTGTTTTCGTCAGAAATTTTCAGGTTCTTGACGCTTTGTATTCTCCTGGACTGGCCTTCGAAGAGCACCAGGCCGTTGTTGCCGGCTGCGACGGGAGCTAAAGTGTTCATTGGGTTCACTACGATCGTCAGGCTGAAGGGGTCCGAGCTCAGCCCTTCGCTGTCGATTATTTCCATCGTCAGCGAGAAGTAACGTCGCTCATCCGAATCCGAAAACGGGGGTCTGTAAGCGATTTTGAAATCCCCGAGGTCTCTCTGGAAGAACGACGTAATGGGTACGTTTTGATCATCAGTACTCACTATGATACCCTCCTCGGGACTCAATGGCACGGTGATGTTGAAAATCAGATCGTCCGAGGGTGTTTCGAAGTCTTCGGCTATTAGGACATTCGGCATTATGGGAGTCATCACGAACTGATTCACGTCCATCAACAACAACGCACTGAAGCTCAGTTGAGGAGGTGTGTTTTCGGACCCTTCCTTGATTCGCACGAGCACCTGGAAATATTCCTGTTTGATCGTCTCCCCGTCGCTGTCGACAAGTTCGACAACCATGGGTATGAAATCCTTATTCGGAGATCTGTTCTCGATGTCGTGCTGGTAGCGTAGGTCGCTGTTCAGAAACTTCTCGCAATCTTGTAGCTTGCCCTTGGAGTTGTCGTTGACGAGCCGCCCGTACCTCGGCTGTCGGCTGAATCTGCCGAGGACGGCCACGCGACAGAAGTGCTTGCTGGGGTCGTAGGTGAACTGCAGCGTACGACCGTCGATCGAGTTACTCGTCCCTCCCAAGTTGTCGACCATCAAAGGCATATTCTTCGTCACTATTTCCAACTGGTCGAAGAGTACCTGGACGTTAATCACCACCGGAACGATCAGCGTATCCTCTCTGGAATCGTAGCGCACCATCAGAGTCACTTTATCCACCGACGGTGTCCTTGCACCGAAATGCGTGTACTCTACTTCCCGAGCTCCGAACCGACACGGGAACACGGGCGGTCTCAGATGACCGGGATGACGGGGCGAATCATTGTCGATAACTCGAACAGTACACCTGTCCCCATAGCTGACGCGGATCTTGAAGTCTATCTCAGGATCCACGTACACCGAACGTCCGAACGGAACGGATATCACTTCATTAGCGGCGATCAGGTGCTCCTGGATCGATGTTTTCCGAGATTTTTTGAGGCCCTCGGCGCGGAATATCAGGGTTGAAAGCAGGGTGACGAAGAAGACGAGAGGTGCTGAACAGCATTTTCTAGGAGACATCCTCGGATAACAGAATGGTTTAGGACTTTAAATGCCCATATATCAGCGAATAGATTGAGAAAAAGAAGTTGAGCAAAACCACTGATAGAGCAGCAGTATAAAGTGAGGGAACCAGAAGTTCTAATTTCATAACCGCATGTTCTCTGACCCGGTGCTCAAAGAAACCGGGGGAGGAGTTCGCTTCTCTTCTTCTCTATTGGGTGAGAGTTTTTTCTACTTTTTTTACCAAAGACTTTTCCACTCTAAAACATCCAGATGGAGGGGGAGGAAAATATGAACACAGGCGATTTTCTCCAACCACACACATATAGTAATTTCTCTCTCTTTTTTCTTCTTTCGTCGTCATTCCTTCAAGAATCCTCTTGGAATGGACCAAGAGAATGAGAGAGAAAGTGCTCTTCTCTTATCATATCCATATCTGAAGGTGAAATTTATCTACATCCTGTGCGTAGAAAAAGGAGTCTCCCCCCCCCCCTATTCCCTTAAGAGTTTTCCTACCGGTGTGGACACTCAAAATGTTTAAAGGAAATTAAATTCAAAATTGATTTATTTTTGGATGGTTTTTGTTTTTAAAGTAGCTCAAAGTTGTCAGGATATTATATCCGTGCACAAGTTGGCGTAATTGTTAAAACAATGAGAGTTTACGTGTGTAAATTAAAACTACTGTGTCGTAGTAACTGATAATACAGTCGACGCCTCTTATTAGAATCACTGATAATGTTATGTTATCATTTGGGTATTGTTATCACTACTGTGAAGAACGGAACGGACCAATATCATAACGTAAGGAAAAATTCGTGAAAAGTTATCGGGACTTTTCGGATAATGTTATAATTTTTTTCCGTCGAAAGGTTTTTTTTTGTGCATTTTGAAGATTTAACCAAACGTATTTTTTTCCCTGTAAAGTTATCGTTATCAAGCTACCAAGACTATGTAGGAGGCTAGAAGGCTCCCCCCCCCTTCTTGTTGACAAATATTGCCGTACTTACTGTCGTGATCAGTCCATAGTATTTCACAGTGATCCATATACGTGTGGAGCTGCTTTCGCAATAGCCGTTTTATAATGAAGGGAAATATATGGTGAAAAAAATAATCCCTTTCCTTTCAGTTTTTGATCAATTTCTTTTTCCGTGAAACTTTCTCAAGGGATCTATGAAACGTATTGTGTAAATTTAAAAAACAAAATTCGTAAAATTATACTGATATACATTAGACAGTTCCATTCTACATATAATTTCGATCATTGCGACACCCTTCTCTGGCTACTGTCCTCCCCCAAACTGCTGCGTTCATGAGATTGACCCCATTATGTCATGATTACTCAGTGGTTCCCCCACCTTTTTTTGTCATTCCCCACCTAAGTATCTTGTAAAACCCCGATGCCCCCCCCCCCCCCGCGAGACAAACGTGGGAGTGGGGCGAGAAAGGACAAGACTATGGAAAATTGCAAAAAAATCTGTTAAAATTTGTTGAAAAAGGGTTGAAAACTCGAAACTTCCTTGGGCAGATCCTCTGCGCTCCCCTCTTATCTCAAATTAGCCTGTGTCCTCCCCCCCCCCCAAACGAAACTAGGTCCTACTTACGCCCCTGTTCCCTTTCCTGTGACGTGTATACACCTCTCGATAACCAATACCCGTGGTACCGAAAATTTTGTCCACTAACGAGGACTGAGGACTGTCCCTTGATGGATATCATTAAGGTCCGTCGGCGTAATTTTAAATTGTCCGTTATCAGGAGGTGTGCACTAAAAGGGAGTTTCCGTTATTACGGGAGGAATTTAGTGTTAGAGTTTTTCTCAACTCGTAGTGAGTGAAGTGTAATGAATGAATAATGAATTCACACAGTGAAGTATTATCGAGTAGGGCCACAGGGATTCGAGTGAAATCGGGAGCCCTACATTATATTGATTGTGCTCCCAGAAAAAAATCGAATTGCTCCCCTTAAAAATCATATTTTCTCCTCTGTAGGGCGTGGGCCCCACAGGGATCTAACTGCTGCTAGATATAGTTTTCCCCTTAAAACTAGTGCCGCGCTCATGTCCAGCCTGGTCCTAAAGACATTCACAA